>NC_092772.1:34404888-34584888 GCF_047496795.1 Chiloscyllium punctatum
CAAATCATCTCTCTTGTATAATTTATGCTTACCAAAAACATACCCCAGTGATCCAAGAATTTAAATCCTTGCTTCCAAGAATTTATATCCTAGGGCAATTTAAAATGACCAATCCACTTAATCTGCACATGCTTGGACTGTGGGAGGAAACCACCCACTCAGAGGAAACCCATGCAAAGAAGGGGAGAATGTAAAAATTCCACGCAGTCGCCCGAGTGGAATTGAAACGGAGGCTTTGGAACTCAGGCGCCAGTGCTGACCACTGAGTCATCATGCTACCAAAATTGTTACTAAATGTTGTGACAAAGCCTGTCGAAGATCCTTTTTTATATAATAAGTACCTGTTTCACACCACCCTCTGAGACATTTATTTTTTAAATAGCCGCCAAGTTGCGAAATGCAATTGATAAAATGAGATAAAAATATAATGTCTGCCCAATGAAGGGATTAGTAATTTGACTAATTATTAAATTTAGAGGAAACAAATACACAATGGTCAAAAGTCCGACACAGATGAAAAGTGAAATGGAAGAGTTTGATTGAAATGCAACAGAGGCGTGGTTTTGTGCAGCAGCAGCAATAAGATGAAATGGAAAAAACAGTCAAAGTTTTTGTTGGTGTCGAAATACTGATCTTGATAAAGGTGCACTATCGTTTGCATATAAATTTACATTGGCTTCCGTATTATGGTATTGCCATTATATGCAAACTTCACAAAGCATATTTACAGATTTTGCTTTTCTTTTCATTGTCGACTTTGACTCTAGTTAACAACTTGCAATTTATTCACTCCATATGTGACATGACAATTTACTGTAATACTTTGATCTCACACCTATTTACCATTACATTGCATATACAGGTGATTGGCTACATTGAGTTTTCTTTTCATTCTTAAGAGTCGAATCCACCTTTCATTCATCACTCATTCTCAGAATGTTCTTTGTTTGATTCCTCGCTGATCTTCGGATGTAAATATATTTTCATTCATTAATCCAATTTTATTTCAATAAAAGAACTGACGGTGAGTGTGCATCAAAAATAGTTAAAAAAATGTAATACAGAGTATGCATAGAGATGTGTAGTCACTTGCAGGGCTGTCTAAAGATAATTGGTCATATATTGGAACATCGTATCCTTTTCCATCCTTCTAAACCCTAATTGACATGAGCCCAGTTGAAGCATTTACACTCACAGGATTTTTCAGTTACTCCCAGCATCAGTGAAGGGAACAGTTGCTACACTTGCAGTCGGCGAGAAGTCGGGCAAACCAAAACTGCATGCCATACTCCAGGACTGGTCACAACAAGATTGTGTGCAAGTGCAAGTCTTGACTTCAGAATTCAAATTATTTTTAAAAATGCACACACAGGCTTTCCTTACTTTTTTAAAAAAATACTCTAGTTCGTGCCAGAGGATTCTTAACATTCAACGATTATTCTGCAATATGGAGTCAAATGTATGCCAGACCAGGTAAGGATTACAAATTTCCTTCCCGAAAGAACATTAGTGAACCAAACGTTTTCTCAAATAGTCAGCATTGCATTGTGTTCATCATTGAACATTTAATTTCATATATTTGAAATTGAAATCAAATTTCCCACTTCCAGGATTCGAATGTAGGAATCCAGAACATCACCTGGACCTCTGGATAAATAGTCCAGTAATAAAATCAGGCGACTGCACCTCTGATTTCTTGTACTCAGGCTAATGGACTACTTGCCTTCTATTTGCGCAGTGCACCATGACTGTCCAATGTAAATAATTGGTGAACAAACGCACTCAAATAACTTTGTATATACACAATTCCCGCCATATCAAAATTTCAATAATGTTTCTTCTTTCTGTTTCACATAGAGAAGTAAATATCCTGTACAAAGCAGTTCTATGCGTTTGTGAGTAGATTTGTAGCTCGGGTGCTCGTTGTTGTGGTTCTGTTCGCCGAGCTTGGAATTTGTGTTGCAGACGTTTCATACCCTGTCTAGGTGAGATCCCCCGTGTTTGGGTGCCTCCTGTGAAGCGCTTCTGTGTTGTTTCCTCTGGCATTTATAATGGTTTGTCTCTGCCGCTTCCGGTTGTCAGTTCCAGCTGTCCTCTGCAGTGGCCTGTATATTGGGTCCAATATGATGAGTTTGTTGATAGACCCAATATACCGGCCACTGCAGTGGACAGCTGGAACTGATAACCGGAAGCGGCAGAGACAAACCACTATAAATGCCGGAGGAAACCCCACAGAAGCGCTTCACAGGAGGCCCCCAAGTACTGTGGATGTCACCTAGACAGGGTACGAAACGTCTGCAACACAAATTCCCAGCTCGGCGAACAGAACCGCAACAGTTCTATGAGACTACCATGGAACACTTGAAATGCAAAGTCAGTGTATTGAGCCCTGCAGTTTAATGTCACATTTCTGGTCCTATTGTCCATTAAGTTTGTGTACATAGCAATTCGTTTGCTTGGACTTGGACTAATCTGCAAAATAAGTTCGAAAAGATTTGATGGAGTGGTTGGAAAGATCCCAGGTCAGTCCCACTGGTGGCAGTTATGCAAAACCATTCATTTCAAGGAAAGTCATGGAGCACTTCAAAGAAATTTCATTTCTTTCATTATTCTAATGATTAATTGAAGCTGATGACGGAGGTTAAGATTCCCTTATGTCACACACAGAAACTGGAACAATTATGAATTATGGTTTACCAGTATATTTCAAGGGATTGCATTGCGTGATATTGAAACGGTCTTCTGTTAGATAGCTGGAAAGTAACTATAGCAATACGTTCACGTTTATATGCCTGTCAAATTGTCGCAGCTGGGCTACTCAGTCTCTGAATCTAGATTTCTAACAATCTAGAATATTCAGAATCCATTGTGATAACCATGATAAGAATTGTGTTTTGTGACTTTTTGCTCTCGACAATAAAGGAGGGAAATGGTTGGTGAGGCCATATAAATTTTCTCACCTGTATCACGCAAGCGTTCGTTGATTTCTTCAATTTCTGCAGAAGACAGAAAGCGTTTTGAACTGGCAGCACTCAAAAACTGAGATACTGTCGACTTACATAGACGTCTTTAGTCCATCGACTGATATGTTGCCCACTACCTTTTTTAATGACTAGATTACATGATTTACTCTAATGGGTCGACAGACTTTTGCAGAGTATGTTCGCAAAATACATAATGATACGTCTTTCAGATTACAAATGATGCAATTAAGAAACAAGTTATCAGCCAACTGATTTAGGCACATACTTTCAGTCAAACGTTTTTACGGTTGACAATCAAAAGAGAAATAACTGAATTGTCCAATACAAGTTCCATGACATATAAAAAGAATACTCTATAGTAGCTCAGATGTGAATTTTTTACCGGTTTAATTAAAGATAGAGTGATTTACTATAAGAAATTCACAACAAAAACAGAACTGCAATTGTGGAGAAACCTATGGACACTCGTTGCTAAGACCATGATTGAAACGAACAAGCAAACGAAGTGAAGGTCATGCATTAAAATGAGAGCTGACACAGTCTCTGTTGCGATTTTACATCAATATTTTGCTTCAATCTGAACCCATATATTTAGGTGATTTCATGATGGTAGTGATGAGAGTTTGGTACACTAGCTAGTCCAAACTTACCAAGAATACTTTTCTTCAACCTTTGTTCTGATTTAAAAACAGTGATGAATGTGTTGCGAAGGAAATAAGATAAGAAGTTCCATAAAACATTACTAACTTTCTCATATAACTACAGGACATGTTCAGTATTAAGAAACTAAAATTGTCAAATCCTTGGGATTATTCACAGACAAACATGACATTGACTCGTCTTGTTGAATGTTAAAGATGATAACTGCGCACAGAGAGGTTAATTTCTCCTTTATTGTTGGACTTTAAAAAAGGACGCATAGCTTTCTGATTTGTTGAAAATTCAATTCAATTCAATTCAATTCCAGGCATAACACAAGTTGGAATGCAAATAAACTCAAAGACCAACACTATGTTAATCGTTTTCAAATGCATTTTGCTGCTTGTATTCACTGATGCTGTCTATTTTTCTGAATCCATGTATATGGTTGAATGACACATGACACAGAAAATGAAAGATTTTCGAATGGGCAGTAGGTAGTGATTTGATTAACGTTAACCTCAGTCATTTTTGATCTAATTACTGGTGGTACTCAGAATCATGGAGATATAAAGTAATACAGCAGGGAAAGAGAGCCTTCTTGTCAAAGTGATCCATGCTGACCATAGCGCCCACTCAACCAGTACCAATTGCCCACATTTGGTCCACATCCCTCTAAACCTTTGCCAAACATGCCTGCTTGCAAAGGTTTTGAAACGTTGTTATAGTACGTGCCTGAACCACTTTCTCTGGCAGAAAAAAAGAACATCCAATAAATAAAAAGAATATTCGATGGTTATTCACTGAAGAAAGTTTAATCAAATCCAAAAAAAATCTGTTGAAGAGCTCATGCTTGAAACGTCGTGTCTCATGCTCCTTGGATGGCGCCTGACTGGTGATGCTTTTCCAACACCACACTTTTCGACTCTCACCTCCAGCATTTGCAGTCTTCACTTTTTCCCACTTTCCCTGGCAGCCAATTCAATATACACACTACCTTATACGTGGAAAAAGCCCCTTCGGTGCTTCTTAAATCTTTCACCTTTTCCCCTTAAAACTGTCCCCTCTAGTTTTCAAATCCTCAACCTTGGGAGAAAGACAATATGTATTCATTCTATCTATGCCACTCATGTCTTCCCAGACGTCAGTCGGGTCATCCCTCATTCTCCTAAGTTCGAAGGAATAAACTCTTATCCTAACCAAGCTTTCCCTTTAACTGAGTCCTAATAGTCCAGGCAACATCCTCTTAAATCTTCTTTGTGCTTTTTCCAGTTTAACTATATCTTTTCGAGAATATGGTGTTCAAAACTACTCAAGTGCAGCCTGTAGCATAACGTCCCAACTCCTATACTCAACGCCTTCCTCAACCAATGAAGGCAACACCACCCTGGCATCACTATCTGTTACATCGCTTTCAACGATTTTTGTACTGCTACTCCTGGGTCTGGCTTAGCATTTACTGTATAAGTCTTACCTTGGTTTAACTTTACAAAGTGCAACACCTCACACTTATCTGTATTGAATTGATTGTTCCAATCCTCAGTCCACTTTCCCATCTTGTCAAGGTCCTGCTGTAATATTTGGTAACCTTACGCACTATCAACAATATCTTCTAATTTTGTATCATCCACAAACTTACTTATTGTCATTTATACATTCACATCCTCAACATTCATATACATAACAGATAATAAAGATCATGGCTCCGACCCCGGTGGCACACCACTATACGCAGGCCTCAGCCTGAGAGAAAGAACCTTTGAGCATTTTCTGTATAATTGTAGGCAGAAATAAACTAGATGGGAGCAAATATTTAGTTTTGTTATTTTTTTAACCACTGCTGTAGGCTTTGGGAAATTTCCTTGATGTGCATCAAACACAACGTTGAACTTTGATGCAAATGTATCACTGACAAACATTATTAAATCTTGGTGAGAACTATTGTAAATTGTCTGCATTTAAATCCAGTGAGATAGATTTCAAATATCGATTTTGTTTGATGATCATTTGGCCTATTAATCCATAAAATTGCATAAATATGCATTCTGCGGTTTTTACTACAATTTACTCGTTCAGATCTTGACGATACTTGAAGATACACACTTTCGTCGCTTTTCAATGATGCGATGGGCGATAGTGCATGACATCACTAGATTTTGACATTGATATTCAAAACAGCGTGCACGTTTTTAGTATTATCTGATTGCGCTTTTGATTGCCATAAATGTACTTCCTCAATAGAGGCAGAAACGTTTGTTCAAATATTTCTGTTCATGCAATTAATATTGAACCTTACTGACTAAAATTGCCTTACACTTTTCATGTGTTGTTCGCACATATATTCATCTTTGAAAATAATTAAAATTTATTATTTTTTGCAGACTTGATGCGTTGCTGTATAATCATAGCTGAACCTATTGCATGGCTCACTTAATTTGTTCAATTACATAATAAAAAAAAACATTGAACCAATAACAAGAATATTCAATGAATATTAGTGGAAGAATTTTCAATCATATCCACAAAAGTACTACGTGTACTCAGAAATTCAAACAACATCTGTGAATAGAAACAGCAAAATGTAGTTTTAGTGGACGAACTTTCATTGGAATTGCATGTTCAAATGAAAGGTCGTGACCTCAAACGTTTTTTGTTTTTTTTGGTAGACATTGTCTTATTTATTGACTTCCTCGAGGAGGTTTCGTTCTAACCTTAGACCTCCAATATCAATAGCTGCTTGCTTTTGCGATTATCGACAGGAAGCTTATAATGGAACAGTCATAGCGTTACAAAGCACAGAAAAAAAAACATCAGTCAGGGCAATTCATTAAGACATAATCGCAATATCAATATGTCCCACCTGCAACATATTCGTCCAAACCTTTTCAATTCATCTACTTATACAAGTGAATGTTATATGTTGAAATTGTACTAGCATTCACAGCTTTTTCCAGACGTTCATTCCACATATGAGCCATCCTGTCTGTAGAAATAATACTCCCATATGTTTTAAATCTCTCTCTTCTCACCTTATACATGTGCTTCTAATCGTGAAAGCCCCATCCAAGAGAAATAACATCGAACCTATCTAAACCCCTCACTATTTTGTGGTACTCTACAAGGTCACTTCTCAAATTCGAAGCTCTCGTGAAGAAAAGCTCAGCTTATCCAGCTATTCTTCAGAATTCAAATCTTCTATAACTAACGACATCTGTGTAAATTTCTACTGAACCCTATCCAGCTTCATGATATTCTTCCTTTTACAGGGCGACCTGAAATGAACAGTACTCCAGAATAGGCTTCACCAATGTGTTGGAAAACTCCGAATGATTTCCCAACTCTTATACACAAAGGGCTGAACAATCGATTGATAATACTCTGTTTTCAACAATTATTTCAAAACTTCCCCTATTTAGATTTCCCTACAGTAGTGTGAACAATGGTCAACATGCATTTGAAAATATCCAACTGAAGATAATTTGCCTCTCAGAGCACGACGGGGCGTGTGTTAACCACAAAATAAAATGCATCTTCTTGTTACCCTTCTCAAATATGTTGGTTACAGTGAAGCTGAAGCACACTGCTGACATACTGAATGTGGTTGGTCACTGTCAATGGGATGCATTAAGTAACTACCACTTTGCAGACACAGTATTATGCTACACGAACTAGTTTATGTGGGTCTGTGTTCCTGGGTGGATATCATTCCTCTGACGAGAATAGATATTACTTAATTAACATAATGCTAACAAAGCCATAGGTCATGCCAAAGTTTACAGTATGACGATTTGAGGCTGGATACACTTTCGATGTTGAACTTGAAAACGATAAATCCATTACCTGCATCGTTAACACGTCCCTTTAGCATTTCAATTTCTGCAACAGAAACGGCACAATACTTTGTGAAAGCACTGGGTGAAATATGAAGGAAAATAGTAATATCAGATACAATCCACTACTTCCCAGTAACTTTGCTAGTGGGATTGAGTGTGGGCAGCAACAAGTACGAAGAATTCAGACCCTATTTTCTGCAGAAACATCGGGGAATTTCTGTACTGATGATCTACCAGTGGGTTTGACCATGAAGAAAGCATTTTAAGAATGAGTTGTAGTTATGGATGATCAAAGAAATGTGTTAATGACACAAGATCTCTTGTCCATTTAAGGCCTGTCCTAAAATTAAAAGAAAATCCTTAAAACCTGATTGTCCTTTCTTGGTTTTCTTCACATTTTCCTTACCTGTTGAGATGCTTACCTGACAACCAAACTCACTTACCAAAAGTGTATATTATCTAACGTCAAAGTTAAAAAAAAGCTATTCAATTGTTAGTAAAATGATGGTAGCAACTTGAAATTAAAGGATTTTTGGAGAGGAAGCTCTGAAAAGATTCGTTCTGCATTTTAAGACAAATGGTTTGGCGGTTAAATCAGAAATGCATTTATTCTATTTGCTGTTGATAATCACTTTCATGGCTATGATGAATGTTGAGGAGAGCAGTGTCAAGTTAAAGGCCAAAAGGAATATATTTGACATTCGACAACCAGAAAATCACTTGGGGAATGTGTGAGGCAGTACGTGTAGTTTGAATGAATAGGGGTATCAGTTTATCAGAAACTTAGCATGCGGATTTTATTTGGCATTTCCACACAAACGTATCTCTTTGAAAACATGAGCCTCCGACGCTTGTCATTTGTTGACATTTTCATGAAGGAAACGTTAGAAGACATCAAGTCATGGAGTACGTACTGATTGTTGGTGCAGCTGACTCAAGGGGAGGAACACAATAGGAACAAATCACAAAAGTCAATGAAATTGAACAGCAGAAGCAGAAAACAAATGGTGTAACTGAGTAAATAGAGTAATGACTAAAGGTTGCACGGTTGGTAACCAAGGTCAAACAACTTTTAAACCATAATCAACATCAATGTTCTGATTATGAATTCGAAAGTTCAGCAGTGTATAATCAAAATACGATGAGTATAAATTGCACCCCACTTGGAACACGAGTATTGTGAAATGAAAAAAACAAATAGAGGGGCAGTATAAAAAATGCATAGCGATATGTATCAGAAAAGAATTGAGAGGGCTTTACATTACCTGTATGAAAGTGAATTAAAGTTCTTATATAATATTAAAGAGTTGGGAAAGAAAGCATGTTTGTCCTTCTGTCGTAATGCATATACAAAAGGTACTAACGGAAACATAATGCCAGAAATCTATATAGGTTATGAAAAAAAACTGTCTGAAAAGCTATGGTTAGAATTTGGAACGCAATCATATACTGATTGAATCAGTTGTCTTAATGCACCTAACTAAACTGAATAAAACATATGCATATAACACAATAGGTAATTATCATTCGGCTTTTCAATGAGAAAACAGCAGAGGAGACTGGACAGCAACCTAAATAAAGGCATGGATTGTTTGAGTTGTTTTTCACTTCAGTGCACTTCGTACTTATGCAATGGCATCACAAAATCAGCAATTTAATCCGCAATGTTAATACACAGATCACGAAATGTTCTGATAGAAGTTACATTTGACAATAAGTAACAAAGCTGTTCATGAAACTATGCATTACAAATAATTACATAACCAAATGATTTCCTACAACAGCAATAAAAATACTGACAGCTATATTGTATCGAAATTTCATTTTACTTCTTTCATTCCAACCATTTCTTTTGACTTTATGTGGCGAATTTTTGATTAAACGAAAATGTATTTTTGCAAGGAAGTCCCTTTGTTATGGAAGAATGATGCATAACGTGTGAATAAACAGGCTATTGAACGTTAAGACTCTTTTAAACACAGTTGCAAGGCGACAACTCTTGCCATTGGGATGATGAGTATGAGAGAACACCAAACAACAATT
This sequence comes from Chiloscyllium punctatum, assembly GCF_047496795.1. Lineage (NCBI taxonomy): Eukaryota > Metazoa > Chordata > Chondrichthyes > Orectolobiformes > Hemiscylliidae > Chiloscyllium > Chiloscyllium punctatum. The sequence continues at coordinate 34,414,388 of NC_092772.1, forward strand.
GTTGAATGAATCAAATAGGAAATTATGATGAAATGCCTTTAGTAAGAGAACAGTGAAAATGTGGGATGGAATATCACGACAATAAAAAAAAGATATATAATGATGCTTTGAATAAAAAGTAAGTACTATTATGAAGCAGAGAATGCAGTGAAATATATGCATAACTTTATATTTAGAGAACAGCTTTTTAAAAAATGATGAGATATGGGTATAACATTTCTGTCGACACAAATATTGCGATGTTCATTTTACTTTACCTTTGCTACTTGCATGACATTTATCCAAGCTATTTGAATGCACTATTGCACTATTGCTTCATTAACATTTAATGACACTGTTAGTAAAGCAAGGATGAAAATGTTACGATTAGCACTTACCATTAAGTTTTCCCTTCAGACTGCTTTCTGCAATGTATTTTGATGTCACGAATTATTGCAGCAATCATAATGCAGTGCACCAACATAAGGCAGGTAAGTGCTCAAAATAATTAGTATGTCACGAAAAGATATGAAATGGATATGTCTGAAAATAAAGCCGAATAATACGAAAGGTAAGTAAATAGCAGAATTAGCAGAAAGTCAGATGTAGATGAAGATGATGAAGTCCATGCAATGAAATATAACAGAAGGCAGAATAATAAGGAATCTCAAAGGGAAAAGTAACCATTCAAAAAAAAAATGACTTGACATTCAGGTTGAAAAAATCACAGAATTTCTAAATGACAAATAGGTTAACATCTGAAGAACTTGATAGGTTTCTAGTAATATTCAATGAATATAAAATGTGCGCGTGAACTCTGAAGCAACGATGAAAGTTCTCTCATTCCTTTGTGGGTTCCATGTTTATCAATAGCCAAAATGACATTTGTTCACGAGACAATGAACACAATTTTTATGACCTTGTGCAAATGAACGAGAGGGTTGATGGAGAGATCCCAGACAGTCCAGTAGATTATTTGAAGATTTACTGTATGACAAGCTCAAAGTCTGAATCGAATCCGCATTAAACATAAGGTGAGTGAAGGCAGGATTACAGAGTGGAGAGATGAGAATTCGGAATGGCTTGAGAATGCTGATGACAACGTGCTTGGCGAACTGCTGGTGAGTTCGTAATCATATCAGAGTTCAATGTTTCTCAACATTCCTTGCAAAAGCTGAATGGTGAGTGAGGTGACTGGAAATTATAGCAATATAAGGGAGTATGATTCAGAGATTGAATTTAAAATAATTTCAGTCTACCGCTAACATAGTGAAGACATTTGTCCCTATGCGCATGTTTTTCTGCTTTAAAATTGAAAGAAAATAGTTTAAATTAGTGTTGATAAATTGAGTGATCTTGTTCATATAGAAAACATGCTGAAGAATTTGAACAGCTATAGCACCATCTGTGGAGAGAAAAAAAGGTGACTTTTGATGTGTGATATTAGAAGAATTATATTGAATTGCAATATAAATGATGTTTCTCACTCCTCATTATCTGCCAGAAATGTTGAGCTCTCTAAACATTTATTTAATATTCCATTTGCAGCATTTTGCTTGAATTGGACGAGCTGCTTGTAACCTGTGCTCGTGAGACAACCAAACGTTCTCTTGTACAGAGACAATATCCTCATGGTCATTTCAGAAGTCCATAAATAATGACAAAAATATTTCCTATATGGAGCTATCAGTGCCAGCTGCATGGTTGTGTAGGTCTATTAAATGTATATTTGGTGATTTATCTGTCTTCTGCTTACAAAAGTACCACGGTGAGGTAATGGTGGATATGAACACAACTGCAACGTTTAAATTACATTTGCATAAGTGCATTAGTAGGAAGGGTTTGGACAGGTGGGGCCACTTCATTTTGGGATCATGTTCTGCATGTACTGGTTGGACAAAAGAGCTTGTTTCCTTTGTGACTCTATGACCATATAGTATTGGGTGGAGCATGATGTAAGTTTTGCGATCTTGAAATATGCAACAAAACCACTTCCACTGACCTGTATCTTGAAGACCAACTTTTAATTGTTCTATTTCTAGAAAGTAATGCAAGAAAACAATCCTTAGCAGAGTAATACCCCGATCCTCAGCCTGCAGCAAGAACAGATAATTCTGCTTTATAAAAAAAACCCTGTATTGGAAGCCTAGGCACTTTCAATTCTATATTCTTTGTGATACAAGGTTAAGCTAAGTTTCTTCATCAGCTGGATACAAATTCACCACAAATAAAAATATGACAAAATCTGTTGCTCAAATAATGTCACCAAGCAAATCACACAATTTCGCAGTTATTTGCCTTCATGCATCATTGATATCACATGGTTTTGTTGGTAAACTGGTTAAAAACGAAAATAACATTTTTTTCTTTTTTGTCAATACAGTGAGATGTTGCATCATGTTAACATGAATAATCTAGTACATAATTAGTCCACATCCTCTTTCAACACGTAAGAAACTTTAATGTAGTTTGCGTGTCTATGAATTTGCCATGATTTGTTGAAGTTCACAAAATATATTAACCTAAAAAGAAACGTACCATTTTCTATTTTTTCTTTCAGATAAAGACAGGAATTTTCAATTGAGATCAAGTTTTACTTTAGGATTGAATTCGTTTTTCTTCAACTGGCAAATAGTGAAGTAAGTGAAGCAGAAAGAAAAGTTAATTTTGCCAATTGATTAATCGCCTAAAAATGGAGCAGATGTTGACAGACATAGAAAGAAACAGACGATTTAATCTGTTCTTCAGTTCAGATGTGTGCAGTTAAGTATCTCCTCGAATTGAAGAGAAAATTTCAAAAGCTTTTGAGAGTGGAATTAATTCCAAATATTCACAAATTTTTGAAAGTGAATTGAAGAAAACAAAACTCCTTATTTGGTCTAAACTGGTCTCATGCTAATTTTCTCTCTATTATTCCCGAGTTCAAAACTCCTTATTCAGGTAAAAACATCTCTCTACAATTTTAAGCTTTCAACATTTGTGTTGTAGTTGTAATCAGATCATCTGTCATTCACTGAAATTGAAGCTTGAAACATACTTTTCCTAATCTCTCTTCTTCTTGTTTATCATTGATCACTGTGAATCAAATGGCTCATATGAGAGAGACAATTGAATCGCTTTACCCTTAGCACTGGTGGATGTTTATCTCTTGATATCCGATTTCAAATGACAGAGATATTTTCGTTTGATGAGTAGATCAGCCACCTTTGTTCTCCTCCTCTATCATTTAATGTGATTGAATTCTAAGTCGATTAAACTAATGCAATTCAGTCAAAGAAGTCAACTAATTTGCTTTGTAGAATTATCAGTCCACACCCCGTAATTGGACCTAATGGTAATTTGTATTTTACTCTTTAAAAAAGCCAAATTAAATTATCCTCTCATGTTTCCAGTTGTGAGTCTGTAAAGTGGTATATGAACATTTGAATAAGTATAACATCAGTTTAGAAGGGCAAATAAAAAACTAGGCTTATGAAGTATGCCTAGTGGCTAAAATAGGAAGAAAAATTTAAAAAGGATTTGTTATGTTCATTGCTTCACACAATTCACAGAACTATATGCAACTATATTTAACCTCAGGATGTCTAATTCTGCAGAAAGACAATATTTTTTTGTTAACTGAAAATCAAATTTTGTTCATTAGTTTTTAAAAATTTTAGAAATTGACAGGAACTTACAGAAACAAAGACATATATACAGATTAGGAGAAATGCTATTTATTGCCATTAATTACGCTAAAAATGTCGTTACATTTGTCGTTATTGCAGCGAATGTCAAATATGACGAATACGTGCAAGTATATGCTTACCCTTCTCTCTCTTGCTGAGTTTTTGTGCTGTAAGGATGATAAACAATTTTTAACTAATGTTGCGAATGGACTCTGAACTTCATTGCTAATGACATGAATCGTCACATGTTAGGTGGAACTGACATCATTCGTGTAGCATTTCTTTAGGTTCTTGGAGACAAAAGTGCATCACATCGTAGAGTCACCCTTAATTTGTGGTTATTCGGTTTTTGTGTAAATCCAAAGCGACAAGCTAAAATCCCTTTAAATATGAAATCACATAGGGAATATCTATAGCTTATGGGAAGACCTAGCTGAACGAACAGATTACTGGGGCTTCTATTGAATAATTCACTAGCTTCATTGGCTCCTGTTTCTGAGATTTTCATGCTTGCCAACATTTCATCACGAGTGTAGTAACACAATATATTTTTCATGACGGAATATTTTGTTGCAATCTGAAGCAACCTTTTGCACTTGTGTTGTCACAAATATATGAATTTCGTTTGGGGATTAGGCTATTTCTCATATATGCATGAAGAAATTTCGAATGATTTGCAGGTTATCTCAATGTAACTTTAAATATGAGGAACTGACCATTTCATTAACTTTTATGTTGTCCTGCACACGATATACTTCTGTCAGTGATTTTTACATTTCTTCGAAGGTTTGTGTGAAACAGTTTTCAATGTATGAGTTTCTAACACCACGAGATCAAATATTCAGGAGTTTGCATACACATTCACAAATTTTAAAATATCAACTTCTTGTGGAGAGGTTTCCTATTGCCATTGCAGTGTTCTTAAACTAGCTTGCAGGATAATACATACCTGGGAAGCAGCTCATCAGGAATGAAAAGCTTCTGCTCAAAACGTCGACTCTCCTACTCCTCGGATGTTACCTGACCATCTCTACGTTTCCAGTACCACACTTTTCGACTGTGATCTCCAGGATCTGCAGTCCTCAATTTCTGCTAGAGGTAATGTCACATAGCTAGGAACTAAACGAGTTTGTCAATAGTAAACATAATCTATATCAATAGGAATTTCAGGAATACCACAGAGAAGCTGAAAGCAGGAAAGGAACTTGATAATATGAAATCAGAGAGTTGACTGAGATTTGAGTTAAGTATGGGAAATTATTGTCAGCTGAAATGTCCTGTAGATAATGTGATATCACGGGAGGAAAGAAGAGGTGAGACTGGTCAAACCATTGATCAAGAAATCAATTATAATAGTCAAGGTGGAACATGTATTGGAAAGATCATGAAATAAACTGTATGTTTCGAAGCGAAGGAAAAAAAAAGTCAACTGAATAGTGGCAAGCAAGCTCATCGTTCCATATTATAGAGCCACAAGCAATCACAGAGAGATGGAATACTAATCGCCTGTTCGAGATGTGCGATAATGGGAAGGTTATAATAAGTACTTTTAACTCACCGGGGTTCAGCTGGCATAGTTTTTAGGTGGTGTGTAAGATATCAAGGAAAAAATAATCTTGCATTGCAGCTGTTGAAATGTTTTTAGCCAGTACAATAAAACCCTAACCGATAAGTGCACAGTTCGGGAAGGATTCTTCAGAATTGAAATCTGGCAGGTATATGGCATATATGCATTGGGGATATTTCTTCAGATAGTCTCAAAAACTAGATTCATAATGTTATGGGAATGCTTGAATGTACATGGAGAATAAAGTTTTGAGAAATGGAGTAAGGGCAACTTTAGAAAGATATCATTTGGCTAACTTGAAATGGGAAACTCTATTTACTGAAAAACATTGAAGTGGTATTAACGAGATTACAGGACAAAGACATTGATATAAAAACACAGCGTGCGACCAAGGCGAGAGAAACATTGCTGCCAAATTAGCATGAAGAAAACGAAATAAAATGTTTTGGGTGACGATGAGAATGCAGCGAAAACTGTAAAGATGAATAAAGAATTAAATAAAGAACTTGAGATAATATTGGTGGTTGGAATAATGGAGAACATATAGAATTGCGTTAAATATATGGAGAGCAAGTGAATAGCAAAGGAGGTAAGTCAACCCGTTAGGGAGGTTAATGATAATTCATCTGTTTACAATGAACGCTTTGTGGCCGTTTCATCAATCGAAAACGGTCACACAGACATTAGAGGAAAGGACCGTGAATTCTTGAGAGAGAGAGAAAGAGTGATAATGAGGTTCTGGAGGATCCAGCAGATTTGAAAGTATAAAGGCACCTCAGCACAAATCGATTGCATTTTACATGATATGGAAGGCAAGTGAAAGTAGATTACGTAATAAGTTTGATACCTGCTACGAACATGGGTGAATTCCTAAAGAAATGGAATAATGCTAGTATTGTTTCCATAATTAGAAGAAAAGGAATTAGGAAAGTTGCACATCAATCAGTTTAATCTCGAGCGTGTGATGATAATGAGAAGGATTCTGTGGAACAGCACATGCACAGATATGCATTAATCTGGATAGTCAACATGAAATTGTTAAGTGAAGATCACATTTGACAAATTTACTTTTTTTTGCCAAAAGTAAAACAAGATTGTTGATGAAGCAAAATCATTTGTTATTATCTTCATGAAGTTTACCATGGATCTTGATTGGATGCCCAATGACACATAGCTAAATACAAGACGAGCACATGGGATCCAAGAATAGGATCCAGCATTCAACATTGGCTGAAAGGCAGGAAGCAGAGGGTGGTGTTCAAGGGATGCTTCTGTGATTAAAAGTTGCATTTAAATTTCTATATCCACTGATAAGTGCATGTTGACATGATCATTAAGAAGGTACTTGGAATACTTTTGTTAAAAAAAAACATTCCTTCGGCCTGACACATTAATTAGGCCAGTATCTATTGCTCATCCATATCTGCCTAGACAAAGTTATTAATCACTGGTCCTGTGTGAAAACCCTAACACCATTTTGTGTTCAATTCGGGAGGTCATGTTGCGGCTGTACAGGGCATTGTTTAGGCCACTGTTGGAATATTGTGTGCAATTCTGGTCTCCTTCCTATTGGAAAGATGTTGTGAAACTTGAAAGGGTTCAGAAAAGATTTACATGGAGGTTGCCAGGGTTGGAGGATTTGAGCTATAGGGCGAGGCTGAATAAGCTCGAATTGTTTTCCCTGGAATGGCGGAGGTGGAGGGGTGAACTTGTAGAGGTTTACAAAATTATGAGGGGCATGGAGAGGGTAAATAGGCAAAGTCTTTTTCCAGGGGTTGGGGAGCCCAGAACTAGAGGGCATACGTTTAAGGTGAGAGGGGAAAGATATAAAAGAGACGTATGGGGCAACTTTTTCACGCAGAGGTTTGTACGTGTATGGAATGAGGAAGTGGTGGAGGTTGGTGCAATTGCAACATTTAAGAGGTATGTTGGATGGGTATATGAATAGGAAGGGTTTGGAGGGATATTGACTGCGTGCTGGCAGTGGGACTAGATTAGTTTGGGATATCTGGTCGGCATGGATGGGTTGGACCAAAGTGTCTGTTTCCATGCTGTACATTTCTATGACTCTATGACTCTATATTTTGGATAACACAATATAGATATGGTGCATACCTGTCAATTATGGGATAATGTAGTTTGTGACTGAAACCTTACTATTTCTACTATTCTACACTATGAAATCACCATAAAAAAAGCAAATCCAAACCCAATTCCAAAACGAAAAGTTGCTCTCTGATTTTGACACTGAAGTATGTTTTAGTTTAAGATATCACATTTTCATATATTCATGGAGTCATACAGCCTGTAAACAGACCCTTCCATACATTTTCAATTCATCTTGCAGTTAATTCCACCCATGAAACAAACCCTTTCTGAAAACGTTGCTCCAAATGTTCCTTTTATTTTTCAGGTCATCAGCCGTTATGGTTCTGGAAATTTGCAAAACGTTACCACACAATCTTTCACGATCCAGTGAAAAAAAATCCCCAGATAATGCGACCTATCATTAAATGTTCAACTCTCCTGATTCGACATCATCCTTTAAAATATTTTCTGAAACCTCTCCAATTTAATACTATCACTCCTTTAGCAGGACAACTAGAATGGTGTGCAACTCTCATTATGTGTTGCTCCACAAGACACCTTGCTATTAAAAATAAATTTTCAATGTTCTTGTTTTGTACTTTCATAGAGACAGTTTATACACAAAATCCAAAAGCTGCAGTACCAGTACTGTATATCCGAGGCAATGCACGCAAATCTGTTCTGTGAATGCGTTCATTTCCCAATCTCATAATACATTCAGTATCTCAATGAACATGCTGTCTATGATATTCCTTCAATTTGATGACATGAATAGACATTTCTTTGAAAGTCAAAACATAATCATCATGTGTTGAAAAGAGATGTTTTCTCTATAATATTGCACAACATCTAAATCAAGTAGTCACTTTACCTTCCTAGTCGAGGGCATGCTGACAGCTGTTCTTAATAATCAAAGCCGTTTTTTATTGTCTGAAGAATTATCCGTTGTAATTTGTGGCTACTTGCATAATGAGATGCAGCACAATTTAACAATGTCCTCTGACCTGTTTCTTGTAGATCATTCTTTAACTTTTCCAGCTCTGCAAAAAAAACGTGAGCGTGGATTGTAAATTTAGAGAATGTTAAAAAGTATACTATCAAAAAACAAATGAATGTTGAAAAAGAAAATTCTGTTCGAAAAATGAGAAGAAAGGAAAGACTGAAAACAAGGACAGAACAAAGAATGAAGTGAAAAATAGAAGAGAGAAATAAAGGAAGCGAGGTAGCGGCCTAAGTGCAAAGGGAAGAAAAGGAAAAAAGGAAAAAGGAGAATGGGAGGCAGCTGAAGATGAATGGCGGGTGGAGAATAGAAGGAAACAATGGACGAAATAAGAACAGAAGGAAGAAGGAAGACGGCAAGAGAACACTAGCGTAAGGAAGGAAGGAAGAAAAAAGAATAGAGACAAAAAGAAAAGATGACCAGTGAGTGTTAAGAAAGGAGGCAAGACAAAAGTAAGGAATGAAGGATGCATAATTGAATAAAGGTAGACATATATGACTCCATACCAAGAAAAGCATATGTAATTCAACTCATTTCCTCAAGTGTGCATTGATCAGACGTTAATTTCCACGTAAATTAATCAAAATTGTTTACGAGATTCTGAGCAAAACAAAGGCAATTAAGAGAACAACATAACATCTCATCATCGATAGCAACATAAGTCAGAAATCTGTTGGAATCCTACGTTTGTGTAATGGTCGATTCCAAATTTCACACACTTGCTTATGAAAGTTTCAGCTGTTACCTTGATAAGAGCTAATTCATCAAATTCTAAAAAAAACAAAGTAGAAAATTCCCCTTCTTGCCTTTGTCTTTCTTGCTCATGTCGTGATCTGTTGGAAAGAGAAATAGCATGTGTAAAAACATTGAGAAGAAAAGCTTCTGTTGTCACCAGTATAACTGTGGAAGTGGTTTCTGAGTTAGACTTCATTCTCCAATTGTTACACCTATGTATTTGGTGAATAAAATGGTTCGGTGCACTTCAATAAAGTACATTTCAACCCGGATGTCCAACTTTGTACAACATAATATATTTGACTTGTTCACATAATTGATATTCAGTATAAAAATAAGAAAAAGTTCCAAAGAAATAATTCCACATAATTCAAAAGACACCAATGATGAGGTGTACAGAACAAGTCCAAAAAGAATTGAAATGCAACTCACAAGACCACCAGGTTTTCATGATAGTTAATAACGTACTGTCATATTGACCAGTACATTTCAACTCCATAGGTTGTTCAGTGAACAACATCAGAACTTAAAGATTTCTTTCAGAAAGAAACGTACATGATAGCTAAAATCTGAAAGTTTAACTGAAATAGGCTCTAAGTCTCAAAATATAGAAGGCATTTTCTCCACAGCAGAGATATTCGAGTTCTCCAAGCACAATTGTTGGATTCTTATTTCAGCCTTCCCGTCTTGTGAGAGGCAATTACGTGTCATCGATATAACAGAAAAACAGTTCGGACATTTTGTGCAAAGAAAACCTACTTTTAAATTAAGACAGTACTAAGAATTAAGTGTCACGTAGGTCTCCTTCACACGCAATATCACTTGCGGTCCCAGCACTAACACAGACGTTCATCGGTGGCAAGTCTATCCAAGGTATCCTGGATACTTCCAGCAGAAAATACCAGTTTGCAGTGTGCTGCCAGGTCTGGCAAAAAACCCCACAAACTTTATAAAGCAAAGCAACTGCTGGAGCTGTACGGTCTCATGTGTTTAGCATTTGCTACTTAACATCAGTTTCAATCACTTGAACATTAGTTAGTATCAGGGAATATCATCTTATTTTACTCCTCGATTATGACCACTGAATCGTTCATTCTGTTATATGTATTAGAAATATCCAAGTGATAAATTTCGATGAGGATTTTTCTGATGATTGTAAAATTCTCAACGTCACAGAATGTCATAAATTAGAAACATTTTATGATATGCTGCGTCGTAAGGTGACACGTTAGAATTGTTAGGAGAAAGTGAGCGCTGCAGATACTGGGGGTCAGAGTGTAAGAGTGTGGTGCTGGAAATGCACAGCAGATCGAAACTCTTCCAAAGCGTAGGAGAATAGACGTTTCTGGCATAAGTCCTTCATCAGTAATATCATTCATGTTTATTTGAAAAGAAGCCTTTTGTGAATTTCAAATTAGACTAAACAACTTGTTATGTTCGGTTTAGACTATGGGTATAGACCTGAATAAAATATGGGAATGCATTGCCTAATTCAGATGAAAATAATTGATGAATTGAGCCATATGGGGATCAGACTAATCAAGGGTGGCAGATTTCCTTCCCTAAAGAACATTCGTGAACTTAATAAATTCTTATGATAATCAATGATCATTCTCTGGTGACCACCACATAATGATACTGTCTTTTTAGTTATAATTTGTATTAAAGAGTTTAAATTGTAACGGCTAATTTGGTTGAATTTTAATGAGGGTTGTCAGCATTTGTCTAGATCTCTGGATTGCCATCGAATTACGTGAAATCCCATCAGATTCTCCACCTTGCCATCTTCATAATTTATTGTGCTCACCCATTTCTTGGATGGTTTCTTTCAGTTTTCCTGCGGCTGAAATGCAAAAGAAAATTCGGAAGCGTTATCACATCTTATAAATCATTAAAGAATGTCAAGTGGATCACTGAAATTCTGATACTCCTTGAACATTAGGCGACTTTTTTATTGTCACCCCATGAAAACCTCAGACGTTCCTTCCAATTCCTTTGCTAAAAATGATTAGAAAAATATTATCTACACCTTTCTACATGAATCAAAAATATTTCTCTCCATTTTGTTTCAGCATGATCAGTAAACATATTTATGGAGGGATATTGGCATGACAATCTAAGGAAAATCATTAGCCTAGTGAGATCGTGAAGTGCTGAAATCAGGACGAAGAAATAACATTCTTCCCCTCTAAATGGATCAGCAAATTCATAACGATGCAAGGTAATGTATTTCTGTCAACCTATTTAAATATATACTATGCAAAATGGTAAGTAATTCATTTACATTTGTATGTTTGCATGGGAAAAAATGAGGTGAAATGGTCTTTTAACTCATTATAAAAATTGCAAAGGCCCTGGGTAGGACGAGAAGGATTTTTCATGATGAGACACAGTTTACAGAATCACGTTGCCTTTGAAGAGACTGGAAACTGGAAACGATCTTTTCACTGCACAAAACTTCGATGTTTTTGCGACACATTATTCGAAAAGATCAATTATCAAAGCATTGTTTTTCAGACCAAAACACCACGATCCTTATTTGTCCAAGCATATCGTACATGCACTCAGTGTTAAGATAAAAATCACACAACACCAGGTTATAGTTCAACAGGTTTAACTGGAAGCACACTAGCTTTCAGAGCGACGGTCCTTCATCTGGTGATAATCACCTGATGAAGGAGCGTTGCTCCAAAAGCTAGTGTGCTTCCATTAAGCCTGTTCAACTATAACCTGGTGTTGTGTGATTTTTAACTTTGTACACCCCAGTCCAACGCCGGCATCTCCAAATCATGACTGTTAAGATAAGTGGACAGCCTAGCAAAAAAACGCAATTCTGCAGAGAGCAGTTCGCTACTCATAAGTAAGAACATTTCTAATGCTTTTATACTGAAATAATATAAATAATTCATTTTTTTTAACTTATTTCACAAACATATGGACTTAAAATGTTATTCAACTATAAAACAAATTCCACTTCCAAGAATATTTGAAAATAAAATCCTTTGTCTGCTTTTATTTTGCACGTTGTCAAGACGGGATGTTGTGTGTCAGTGTCTGTGAATGTTGGTGCATACTAATAGATGACCATCTTCTTGTGAAAGAATAAATAGTTTGAAATTAAGCAAACAAAGTTGGAAAGAAGAAATAAATTAAAGTTAAAAATCACACAGCACCAGGTTAAAGTCCAAGGTGTTTAATTGGAAGCACTAGCTTTTGGAGCTCCGCTCCTTCATCAGGTGGTCGGAAAGTTAGTGCTTCCAATGAAACCTGTTGGACCATAACCTAGTGTTGTGTCATTTTTATCTTTGTACACCCCAGTCCAACACCGGCATCTCCAAATCGAAACAAATTAATGCAGCAAACAACAACAACTTTATTTTGTGTCAAATATTCATTATTTTACATGTGACCATGCTAATGTTTAAACACGGTTATTTTGCCCTTAGGTATTTTTTTAAGGAGAAGTTATAAAGGTAGAGCTGCTGAAATGTTTGGGATAGAGACTTGTTTAACAATGAGGGAACGACCAGTTCTCCCAGTTCAGATTTCTTTTTCTAGGTTGTAGTAGTTGCAACAGTTAGAGGCTGCTTTATCCCAGAGAATGATAGAATCCCTGCAGTGTGGAAAAAGGCCATTTGGCTCAACATGTCCACACCAACCCTCCCAAAGAGTAACCCACCCCGACCCTATTATTCTACATTTCCACTGACTAATGCGCCGAACCTACACATCCTTGACCAACTCACCCTAACCTGCATATATTTTGGACTGTGGGATGGAACCGGAACACCTAGAAAACATCCATGCAAATACAGGAGAATAAGCAAACTCCACAGAGACATTTGTCGAAAGCTAGAATTGAACACCAATCCTTGGCACTGTGAGGGAACAGTGCTAATCACTGAGCCACTGTGCCACCTTTTTTAGTACCTGTCAAATTTCCACTATTACTTCCTTCAGTAACGTAAGGCGTTTCTGGCGAATGATCACTTTCAAGTATGGTCAACATTTCTTTAAATACTGATCAAACTTTCGTCCATCTACTGATCAATATCTTCCCGTTTCAGAACAATCTGAGCAACATTATGTAACTCAGTAAAACCAATGCAAAGTATTCATGCAATACCGCAGGCACCCACACTTCTTTGTTCGACTTTAATTGACCCTCGTCACCTATCAAATGTGCACTCATTCTGATTCATCTCTCTCTCTAATGCGTCAGGCATCCAGGGTCTCTTGTATTGTTTGTTCCAAATTTTCCCATTATGGAATAAATAACGTATCCCTTTGTTCTCCACTGTATTTAAAAGTGACTACTATGAATTCACTGCCCTACGTTTTGGTTTTCCCAAAAGTGGACATGATTTTACCTGAGAAGTGTCTTTCGTGTTTTCCGTGGGTCCTATTGGACCACTACTTAGTTCTCACTTTTCAGGAGAAAGAATAACAGCTTGTTCAGTCCACCCTGATAATGGTCACCTCTCAGTTTGATGTTGCCCATGTGCCGTTTTTGCACATTTCTCAGAGCTTTATAACTTCTTATAAGATGGAGACTATAAATGTTCGTACAAAAAATAATAATAAAAGGAGTAGACTATTTAACTGTTCAATCATGCTGCACCATTCAATGATATTGCAGTTAGTCTTCCATACCAATTTCCTGCACTGTCTCCATAGCCATGGATGTTTTTCATGTTTAGAAACCTACCAACTACAGAATTGAACATAATTGTGGCTGTGATTTTAGAGTTTCCTGGGGGGTTAAAAATTCGCAAGACCCATCATTCTGCAAGTGGAGAAACTCTTTTTTATCTCAGTCATAAACTGTTTACCGTTATTCCGAGACTGTTCCAACGTTTGCGAGTGTCCATCCAAGAGAAAATATTCTCCAAGTATTTTCCAGTTGATCCCTGTAGGGTGCGTTCCCTCTAATTCCTCTGGTACTTCGCAACAGTAGTTGGAGAATTCAGAGTTGAATGCATTGGTATTGGTGAACCCTCAGTCCAGCTGTGCAGCCGTGCAACTCAGTAGGAGCTTTCTTAAGAATTATTTTATGATTTCATGAGATTGCCTTTAATTCTTATAAATTCCAGAGAAAATAAACTTAGTTTCTTTTATCTTGTCTCACAGGAACATCTCAGGGATTAGGTTAATGATTAAAAAAACACGCAATATTCTCAATGTAAGAAATCAAGATTTCAAACAGGTTCAAAATAACGTTGCTCATCAATTCTATCGTTCTCGATATGAAATCTAGAGCTGGTGTTACTGATGAAATGACATTAACTTGCATCCTTACTTTTGGGGATTTGTGTCTCTGTACTCAGATTTCCATTGCGACTTTTATTTTCCAAGCAGGGCATTTCCTTAGAATAGTTCCTTAATTAAGATGTGGCATCGAATCAGTTGAGTTTTCGAATAGTTAAGTTATTCTGAAATCTATTTTATTCTCTTTGTTTGTCAACTGTAGTGTTTAAACAAATCCTGTTTTGTTTAAAGCCGAGCGATTTGACCAACAGCAAGAAACTTGATTTTTCCGACTCACATCTGTCTTTAAAACAAGAAAAGTTAGGGTCTGGACACATTTTAAACATTTTTTGAGGTATCTGGCCTGGTCCATGACGCACCATCAGCGAGATTGGATGCCTTCTCGCAGAGTGCTTTAGAGAAATCTCCGGGACACCCACGCCAACCAACCCCAACAACCCGTGGCCTTACATTTCAACTCCCCTTCCCACTCTGCCGAGGACATGCGGGTCATGGGCCTCCTCCATCGCCACTCCCTCACTACCTGACGCCTGGAGGAAGAAAGCCTTATCTTCCACCTCGGAATCCTTCAATATCAAGGCTTCAATGTGGATTTTACCATTTTCCTGAATTCCCCTCCCCACACTTTATCCCAGTTCTAAATTTCTGGCTCAGCACCAACCTCATGACCTGTCCCACCTGTCAATCTTCCTTCCCACCTATCCGTTCCACCCTGCTGTCTGACCTATCACCTTTACCCGCACCTTCATTCAACTATTGCACTCTCATCTACCTTCTCCCCAGCCCTACCCCCTCCCGGTCATCACTCCACCCCCGAGCATCCCAGCCTCATTCCTGATGAAGGGCTCTGACACGAACCATCGATTCCCTGTTCCTCGGAGGTTGACTGACCTCTTGTGCTTTTCCATGGACACACTCCCAACTCTGATCTCCAGCACCTGCAGACCTCACTGTCACCGAGTAACATCACGTTAGACAACTTCCCGTCATCCTGCACTTCACCTGTGACTATGAATGTTTGAAATATCTCAGTTAAAAGACCCAGTAATTTTCGTGGAAGAATCAATACGTAGATAATCACGTTACCTTTCTTGTTTAAAATCCAGCTAATCTATCAATCACTTAATGTATACCATGCTGAACATATTTTCCTTCACCTGGTGGCCTCAGGCAAATATTAAATTATGTATGTTGTTTAAAAAGTCAATTAATATTTAATTTCCTCTAGTTACCGAGCAGTGAATAAAGATAATTTCACTCACCCTTATCTTTTTTGGCCAGTTTTTGTTCTAAGGGAAATTAACAGCTTTTAAACAGAAAGCAGTGCATCATGGATGAAACAGAATAGCATGTTTTAAGCAATGTAAGCAGAAAATGTCAGTTCCACACTCAATCAATATTTTATTAAGTGATTGTTGAAGACTGAATAATTCATTCTTTGCAAAATGGCGAAAACACAGGTCCTGTGTTTTTTTACAGGACCTGACAAAATACATTTCTATCATATTTCTCTTCTCTTGATTTATTCACTTTTTTGGTTGACTGCAAAATGCAGGACTCAAGTGGACACTGAAATAAATCAAACTAATTATACTTCCATGTAGCATATGAAACACTTTGATGCACATTGATTAGAGAGAATGTTGCCTTTCTAATACAGTACATTATAAGGGGCAGCAATTCATCATTTCAACTCTGTAGTCTCAACCACAAATCTTGGCTCAAGGCTGTACAATCTTGCATAAATCAATGAGCCAGTCTATTGGGGAACAAATGGACCGAACCTTTGCTTGTCCCTGAGAAAAAAAAATCAGATCTCTATTGTCTTCTTTGTTTACTGCATAAGTTTCCACTTTGAGCATAATTTCTCTCGCATGTGCAAATATCTAGCCTGATTTTTCAAGTGTGTATCCCTAGCTCAAAACTGTGATCTACTTCTAAGTATGTCCCAAAGTTCCCATTGCCTGAAGAACGTGTTCTTGCAAAACAAAAGTACCTCTTTTGTACTTTCAACTCCAGTTGCGGAGTGGTTCAGAGGCTCATAAGCTGCTGCCGTGTTTATTAACACTTCACTTGTGGCAATTGATTTTTCGTATGCAGAATGCATTATGGCAAGCTCTAAGTTGAAAGGTTAACAAAGATTGGTTTATTATTTTGTAGATAACGATCGAACAATTGGATTTTGCTGAACTTCTATCAAAATTATTTTACAGTTTGCTGCTCTACGACCGTCATGCCCAAGTGCAATGGAGGCGTGATTAATTGTAAGTTAAGTTCGATTAAACCCAAAGACTGTCTGCATTGAATGCTGAACATGCTTCCAGAATGAAATGATTTGTCTGCTATTTTAGGTCATAGCACCTGCATTTATCTGTTTTTCGTATTCTGCATGTTTTTCTTTCTCTATTTTTGGTTTCATGCTGTTTCAATTTGCATCAATTCTTCTTGCGTTTTGGTCCTTAATAAATAACGTCTGCAAGTGTTTTTTTTCATTTCTAAAACATTGCACAAACCGTTTTCATTTTACATCATGAAACATTCTGATACTTATTCCTTCTGTCTCTTCATTCACAATTATATTTGAACTAAATTTATTTCCAACTTGCAATTTCATTTTCCATGCATTTCGGATTATTTTACTTGAATATTTCTCACGTTCAAATGCACGATCATTGTTATTTATAATGCTAACTTTGCTCCTGTCTATGTATGCTGCCATCCCTTTTAAACCTCCTAAAATTTTCATTTAAAATGAATGTCAGTTCATTTGTTGAATGGTTACGTTGAAAAGAAAACAAGAAAAAATGATTTGAACTTAGAAATAGATGAATTGAATTAATTGGACCCACCCAGTTGAGCAATCTCAGTTTTCAGTGATTCAGTTTCTGTTAAAGAAAACAATGACTCTCTTTAAGGACTGTATGTAGAAATCAGGCTGCTGTAGATCGTTAGAAGCAGGACAGAGTAAAAGTAATTATCCATTTGTTTGCATGAATTGTAATTCAACTATATTCGATAAATTACGCCACATACCAGTGTTCAGGTGGAGACTGCTTGATATAATTGTCATAAGCCTCAATTATATTTGAATTCCAGCGTTGTTTACCTCCTATTTTCACGAGTTTTCACTGAATCATACATTCCCTATAGTTTGGGGGCACGTTATTTGACCCAAGACGTCAATACCAAACATCCGAAGAGTAACTCACGCAGAACTACTCCTAACATACTACACCTCCTCTACCTACAAATTCCATTACTGGTAAACTATTACAATATTTCTGAGTTTCTCAAAGATGTGGAGTCTTTCACAAACTCATTCTGATTGATTCTAACATGGAGCATTTGACTTCAGATATTCAATAACTGAGCACTGGGATTATGTTGTTATCCTTTTCCTCGACCTCGCTGCTGTCTTTAATGAAAGATCATCACAATAGCCTCTCAACAATTTGATTGGGTGCACTAAGGCCCGTCAAATTTCACGTTGCGGTGGCAGCCGGGTTTGTATTTCAACATGCACCACGATTGTCATCATTGGACAACATTTGTTGATGTACAAAGAAAAATCGCATAAAGAAGAAAGTCATTCAGGATAACTGCTGATTGACAAATATATGCATATATAAGAAGAAAATAAACGACGAAATCATGGTCATTTTCGAATACACCTAATATAAGCAGAATTTGAACCACTCATAAGTGATGTCCTGAAAAGTTGATTGAAGCATATTGTCTGTCCATTGAATGTTTATACAAATGAATGATCGATTTAACAGTTCACTGTCCATGTTTTCCATGACATATCAAGTTTTCTTAATACCTGATTAGAGATTTAACTCTGACTTTTATTTTTAAAGGAGCCAAACCAAAATTAGATTTCCATTCCTTTTTTTTGGAAACTGTTAGCCAACAATGAAAAGGCTGAACAAGGAATTATTCATAATGACATATTGACTGTAGTCATTATGATCTATCCTTAATATGCATCTTTTTTGATTTGCTAAAACAGAAAGACACTTTCCCCTATCAACATTGAATAAAGCTGGCATTTCTACCTATTTTCCAGTTATTCTTGAAAAATAAATAACATTTGCAGTCTTCCAGCTGCGTTCAGTTGTAAAACAAATTCTTTTAAGCAAACAGAAGTATTTTTTTTCCCGTTCCTTACTTAACCAGCTGATTATTTGCTTAAATATATTCTTCATCGACTGTCTCATCTCCTCTGAGATTTGCCATCCCGTCAAATTGACTTATTTGCAAGCTTACAGCTGAAAACTTATGTGAAGCAATTTAACATTTTAAAAAATAACCCCAACGTCTGATGTATCTGAAACGTCACTTGTAAAGAAAACTCAGAACCTCCGTTATATTTAAGAACTGCTTGCACTTTTCACAATTTGGATCCGTTTCAATTGCACACTAATGCATCATTCCTGTCACTTACCTTTACTTTTATTGTCCAACCGAGTCTCTAGGGAAATAGAAAATAGAAGCAAATTATGCAAAATAAACAGTTACAAGCAGGTTAAAAATCATGTCAGCAACCACAGGTACGAACAAGACTCTATCTGAATAAAATAAAGTGATATAAAGCACAATGTTCGGAAAATATCCGCTCTTCCGATGTACTTTTCTCTGAACTTTCCTCAATACACTTTTTTTTCAGATATCCATGAAATTCCCTGACTAAAACAACGCATTTGCTGTCACCAACTATGTTGTCAGATCAGATTAATATAAGTTATTTTCCACCACTGTGATGTTTTTCACTTCCTCCCTCAGAACTACTTTTACACATTTTAGTTTTGCTCTCGATTACTTTGCCTCAGTTATCTTTACTTTACTTTTACATTCACAGATTGGTTGTGAAAATATATTCAAACTTTGAAGGGGAAGCAATAGAAGTAAACACAACTTATTTTGGAACTTCCATAAATACAATGTTAATTTTCATTATTGATGCATCATGATTTTCTCTATAAATACCAAATTTATCAGTCTGAATGAATAGTGGAACAATTGTCAGTTTAATTATAATTCACAGTGTTCGTTTTTGAGACATGTGTTTCTCTAACAATTCACCAATTTTATTACCCACGTTATTTTCATTAAGCCATAATGAGTCTTCTTTTATGAAGGCTGGTATGTCGCTATGATTTTAGACGTACATTTCCAATATTTTATAAAAACTATGATAGATTGGAATCAATGAAATTCATCTTGGCGGAACCTTTGATGTGATTGCTTGTCCAGTCACCGATTCAACGTCAATGATATTTATGGAGGATATTGATGAGTTATTGCGTTTGACCCTTTCATCTTCCTCATTTCAGTCATGGTCCATCCAATGTAGATGTCTTAAAACTTTAGCCGGGCTACGCTATAATTATTCTTGATTTTTCTGAGATGATTTAGCGCATTTTGGTTGCTTAAATCAGGCTGGATTCAGAGTCTGAAATAATAGCTTGTAGATTGAGTAGGAGTTGGAAGCATCTTCCGATGTCTACGCCTGTTCGATTTGTTGCTGACAACACTATTCTGCTGTGTAAAGGCTGCAGAATTGCTGTAAATATTTCTCCTCGATTATCGGAGAGCATCATAAATTGAGATTCGTGCTCATCTGATTCTCACAAAAGTGAACATTTCTAGTTAGCAGAAATTCCATGGATATTATTTTTCCCAGTAATTTGTGACGGTGTTTAGCTGCCGGATTAAGTACAAAATGACTTACCAAGATTATCAAAAGCGTTTTTCATTTTTTCCAAAGCTGTATGCAAAAGATAAATCAAATAAGGATGAGTTTGGCATTGTGATTTGCAGGAACACTCAGAATTAATCTAACTCCGTTGTTTTTTTTTATGTTATTGCATTGTTTACTTATTCAGAAAAATGATTCTCGATGTCTCAAAACGTTATTTCGTGTGTTAACAGCGAAACGCATTTGAATCACGTAGTCCACGTGTCATAATTGAAGTGGGTTGCACAACAATCAAGATCTAACGTGTTTATGTTGGGTTAATTTCACATGGAAACTGTATAGCCCTTCTTGAATTACCCTTCAAAAACCAAACACTTGACAGTAGACATTTCGTTCAATAAACTGATGGATTCAATGATATCGATTGTCAAAAAAAAAATGCGTGGCTTAACCCATGCATGGAGATCGAATTTGCAGACCATCAGAAAAAAATGAGATAGTAACGCACAACAGAGTGAAAGCAACTGTAATATTATTGACATCACAGTTGAGGAAGAAAGGCAATGATTTTCAACAGCATTTGGTCTGTTTGCATGTGAGCATTAGTGACGTGGATGACTTCTCAAACTGGACAACACGTAGCAAAATGCGACTTGAGCAATTGCATAAAATGTTATTGATCAACTAATGATTATAAATCATTTGTACCTCTCATTTCCTATCATTTCAAAATATAGATAATAAAATCATTACTTTGCACACAATGGCAGTTGGTCTGTTACACGTTTCATACTCTTGCCGAATATATGCTTCTTAAAGTATCTGCATTTCTAGGGTAAAGCTGAAATCCTCTCTGTTTGCAACGTCTTGAATGCGTCGAGTAGGTTGCACATATACCATCAGAACGAACATAAGAAAAGTAAAATCCCTACTAATGTTTCTTATATTTGTGTGCATCTTAACTGACAACCATTGCAAACAGAGTAATCCACCTTTGCTTTGTTAGCTCTGATCTCACAAAACCCCAAAATCTAATAACGTCCATTATCGTAACATTTTTACAGAAAAAAATTAATTCGATGTCATTTTTCCTCCATCATTTCCATAGCATACGTTATAGTAAGTGTGTGACGTTAAGGCACAATCATATTATAATTATGAAGCAGCACATCGTGTCAGCTTAACTATTTCTATTCTCTGACAACTGCTGAGTAATGATTAGACAATAGAAACCGGTGAGAAATCTTAAACTGGATCTGCTGAAGATAGAGGGAGAAAAATATTTCAAAAAAGTAAAGAAAATCTTGCGAATTTATGACCAATCAGCTCATCCTTCAATGAGAAAGTTGAGGCTAACAATCTTTTCATACTGAGGCAAAATATGAAATCATGTTTGGTTTCTTACCTTTTAATTTGTCATTTATGTCGTTTTCTAAGTGCAACATATCCATAAAACATAGAACATATCTTTAGAGGTGCACCATTGTCTCCATATCACAAAATATACTTTCTCACAATAGTAGTTTTTGCATGTTTCATTCAATGAAGAGTAACAGAAAGATATTCACTCTGATGATCTTATAGATATACGGGAGTGCTTTATGTTTCAAACATATGAAACATTTTCATTATTTATTCATTCATCTCAATATTGTAAAGTAATAATGTTAATAACCTGAAATGTGTGCGCAGCTAGGAAGGCAAGGAGTTTTTGCTCATTCATAATTGACTTGAATTGGCACATACTTGAAATGCTGAAAATTATCTGGAAACGGGCATTTACAGTTTTATTTGAATCAGAGATGTGCACTTTTGCTTCAGATCTACGGAAAGAAACAGACATAACAGAAGCTATGGACTTTAGGTGCGTTGTGGAGGATTACTGTCGTTTGACATTTTGACTTTTTTCTGTGAGACATATCGCATTCTAGGATTTTTTGATGGAGCTTTGGTCAGTTCGTGTACAAAAAGGGCCTTCACATTGTGATAACCGACGGGAAATTCTTACACATGTTAAACAAAGACACGTGCTTGAAATTCTTCTCTGATGATACAAACATTAACAGAATAACAACTAAGGATATTCAGAGAAACGAGTTACCTATAGTTCATTTGAAGACATGTATTTTTAAAAAGTGATTTAACTTGGTTGGAAAGATCATCATGATTTTGCATTCAGAATTTCTTTAATCCTCCGTAGGATTACATGAAATGTTCTTGACCGAAATTTGACATTGACAGCAGCGAGGGATTCAAGATGTAACAATTATCTGCTTGCTTTTTTGAAAAACAATATGGAGAAGAATATATGATTGTTGGATATTTCATGGTATTGCAATAAACAAGGAGACATCCAAAGAAACATTTTGATGCAAACAAATTCCATTTTTCTTTTGGCAATAATTTCTAAACCAATAGAAATCACATATCTCACGGGGACAGAAACAATGATAAGAACAACCAAACTGATTACCAGCGTTCAAAATAGAAAGACAGGGGCAACTGAATACTTCGTACTCACGACAGTCCTGGAGTTCAGTTCTAGATCTTGTCAATTCTGGAATGTGGTAACAATGAGAAATAAGAATGATTATTTTAATTTGACAGCAAACATTTACTGCATAGCTGGAAATAATCCATTCAAGTCAATGGCAGCAACAAAATCAATAAAACTACAAGACCATATCGCGTTATTCCCCAAAACAATAATACTGTAAAATCCTCCTTTGAGAAATTTATTAAATTTAAAATGGACACGTTGAACTATTGGCAATGACATTGCCAATGATCTTTCACTTTGTCACGGAAAACTGAGAATCAATTCAAGGAAAAATAATACATGTAGAATACTTACAAGAAAAACATAGACATTGAAAAGTAGTTGGTCAGGGCGATATAACATTTGTAATATTCTAGAAAGCATTGAGTATTACTGAGATAAGGCAGAGAAATGACAGTGATGATTGAATCCTTTAAGTTTTAATTATGGCTTCAGATGTGGTCAACACTGGCATACATGAGTCTAAACTTTCGAAGATAAAATAGAAAAATGGCACTAAGCTACTTTTAGTTCAGAAGAAATATCATTGGACCTGAAACGTTAATTCAACTTTTTTTTCCCACAGACGCTGCCTGGACTTTCTCCCGATTTTTTTTTTCTTTTTCGGCTTTCCAGCATTCGTACTACTTTTAATATTTTAGTTGGAGCTGGGAGTGAGAGATGAAAAACTCCCAGCCCTTGAGCTTCTCGAACATGTTTTAGAATCGCGCTCTTAGTATGAGTAAAAGTGTGGGCTCCAATAAGGTTAGCCAGACCTCAGTGATTGGCAAGAGTATACTAATCATAGAACTGTGATACAGGGAGTCATTCAAAAGGGTATGGAAAAGACAACAAATGTTTCTGTAATCGGGGACTGTACAGTTAGGGAAAAGGTGATCTCATTGTCAGGATGGAAAGTACAAAAGGCTGCCTGGTGCCCGGGATCAGCAAATATTTTTGGGTTGAAGAGAAACTTGTTATTGAAAGGAGAAGGATTGAGTTGTCGGAGCCCACATGGGCAAAAGCAAAAAGGGAGGAAAAGAAACCAAGTTCTTCTCAAGGAATATGAGCAGCTAAGGGCTAAATTATAAAACATAACCAAAAGGAGAATATTCTCTGAATTGCTCCCTTATCCACGAGCCACGTCGAATTGAGTTAACAAGACTGAAAAGGTAAACTGGAGTGCTATGATGAAGATTATTTGGAAGACAGAGAATTGGGAATTCTTTAACACAAAGCAGCAAAGGACAAAAAAGGCAATAAAGTGTAGAAGATATAATATGTGAGTAAGTTAGCTAGTAATACAGAAGAATATGCAGGAGTTATTTATATATTTAATAGTAAGAAAGAGGCAAGAGTAGACGTTGTACCACTGAACATTTCAGTCAGCGAAAGTAGCAATGCAGGTCAAAAAGTCACGGTTGAACACAAAGTGTACCTTATATTCGTTTTCATTAAGGAAGCCGTAAACCAGAGCCTTAAGAAATTTAAGGGCAGAGATGAGTCAAGCGACCATCGCTGAAGACAAGGTACTGTGATATTTGTAAGTTATGAAGGTTGTGATGCAAGTATCTGAGGAAATCCTCGATGCTTTGGCGGTGATCCTTCAGGAATACGTGGAGTCAGGATTATAGCAGAAGTCCAAAAAATAGCTATTGTAATAATCTCTGCTTTTGGACGGGAGGGAGGCAGAAGACCTGAAACAAGATGTTCATTAGACAGACCGCAGTGGTAGGTAAGATTTTAGACTTATTATTAGGAATAAGATTGCAGAGTATCTGCAAGTGCTTGTTAAATTAGAGCTCAGACAGCATGGCTTTGTTACTGAGAGGCCATGCCTGACAAATCGGATAGACTTGTTTGAGGAGGTAGCATGCTACATAGACAATGGACAGCTGGTAGACATGATCTTCTTTGATTTCCAAAAGGCCTTTTGCAAGTTCAAGAAGACAGGAGGACAACACAGTGCACAGAATACTGCTAATGTGTTAACGGTAAAATATTTGGCTGGTTGGAGGATTAACTCACTGACAGAAAACAAATAATTGGGTTAAACACATCCTTTTCCAGATGATAGACGGTGACGACTCGAACTTTGCAAGAATTCGTGTTTTACCACAACTATTCATGTTGTGTATCAGTGATTTGGAGGATGGAACTGCTAAGTTTACCAAAAGCACAAAGACAAATGGAGGGACAGGTAGAGTTGAGAAGTCGAGTTACTGAAGAAGGGCTTGCACATGAAAGAACAGTGAGTACACAATTGACAAATTGAATAGTATGTGGAGAAGTATGAAGTTATGCACCTTGGCAGGATCAAATGAAGATTAGACGTTTTTCGAAACGGACCAAGAGACCAGATGCTGGAGATTGCTGGAAAAGCACAGCAAGTGAGGCAGCATGCTTCATCAGGGTTCTGGCTGAAAAGTCGATTCTCCTGCTCCTCCGGTACTGCGTGACCTGCTCTGCTTTCCCAGCAACACACTCTCGACTCTTTTTGAAACGGTAAATTATCTGAAGGACAGTGCGTCTGATTGCAAGACTCTTTCAAGGTTAGCAAAAATGTTCAGCTGGCAGTTAAGAAGGTAAAAACAATGTTAGAATTAATTACAAGCGGGCTAGATGCAAGAGAAGCGATTTAGGTCTGAGGCTGCAAAATGTTCTGGACTGAAAAACTTCGAAAACTGGAGCAATTTTGAGAGCATATCGAAGGAAGGATTTGCTGAACTTGGAGCGGTGCAGTCGATGAGTGAATGATAACGGGGGTGAGACTGTTGTCATGTGAGGAATGATTGAAAACTCTGGGTCTGTAGCGCAAGGCCATGACAATTCCAAACTGTTTCATCTGGCCCATTACTTCAAGTTCAGCACCATCAGTTCCCAGGAGATGCAGAACTTATTACGACTGCTCCTGAACAAGTATTTTGTGCCAGAGGGTAAAAAGGCGCAGATAATGTCCACCAGCTTGAAATATCAGTCAGAGTCATTTAAAATAATGCCATAGAATCCAAAGACAGATTTGGCCATACCTTCTCTGGTTTGTATCGATGACAGAATATATGCACTTATTTCAAAACTCTCTGAAATTTGATATAACGATGACATTTTCTAGAGAAAAAATGTAAGGTCACAATATCATGTGGAAATGGATGGAAGAACTATTATCGAACGTTCATTGCTAAGTTTACCTTGGTCATTCCGACGAAGTTTTTCATCTGTTAACAAAGAAAAACTTTGGATTGTTCAATATCACCGCTAAAAATCCTAGATTTATACAGTCTGTAACCATCAATTGACTCTTGTATTCAATGAAATTAAAGGTTTTCTGTGTAACATATTGTTGCTACTGAAACACATGCGTACATGTGTCTTCAGTACACTCTTACTGAATTTAAAATATCTCGGAATCTGATTTCTAATGCCACAAGTTCAGTTGATATTTCCCGTTTTGAACTTATCAATTGCATCCCTCCTTCATATCTTAGCTATTTATTTTTATAAACATTATTTTTAAATCTTCCTTGTGTAAAAACCTTAAGACTATTTTGGCATTTTCAAATTCATGCTTTCATTGTCTTTCCACGTAATTTACTCAAAATATCTTAACGACAGCAACTAAGCATTATTTATTCATGAGCGTTATGGTCAATAAAATCGATACACATTTCTATTGCTCACTATGACTGTTTTCTTGTAATTGCGACCATTTTATTAAACGTATCCGAAGCATAAAACAACTACATAACTACATCTGAGAGCATTTTTTTTTCTGGCGAGAAGCACGACGTATATGACAGTTGTATGAACTGAGTTAATTCAAACACATATTAGATTACGGATGAATTTGCCTCACCTAAATCTTGAAGTTTTTTCTGCAGAGCTGCGATTTCTGCAATCAAGGGGAAACAAGAAGACATATCACACATTTCAAGATGTAGAATAGGAAGAGGAAGAACATGATTGTCAGTATGGACAAGAGCAGTCTGTTCATATCGTTTTTCAGCTTGACAATCTTGTTCTTGGCTCCCTATTAAAACCATCGAAATATGAAAGGAATTTTTGCTGTCACACATCAACCGTCTATTAACAAAGTAACAGAGAACTTCAGGAAACACAGCATGACCCGGTAGGAGGACCCCACCTAGGATTACAACTGCATATTACAAAAGAGTCAATTCTTTGAATTTGCATCCACTCTAAACTTGCCACAATGTAGTATGGTTTATGATTCATGCTCCCTGTGCAGATGAGGTCAGAGGATCGTGAAAATAGCAAAATAAGCATAGCAACACGATGTAGAGAAACAATCAAAAGGGTGGAGAAAAGAGAAATGTGTATTTATTTAGTGACAATTTAGTCGTGGAACAGGCAATGATTTCAATGGTCAGAATGAGGATTACTGAAGGGTGCGCTTTTTGCCTGGTCCCTTAGTTTAGGATACTTGTTTTAGGCTTTAGACGAACGAGGGAGGTAAAGGGAACACATAGAACATAGAAAAGGGAAAGATCCAGTTATCATGGTCCACGTAGTCGCCCACCACTGATCTAGTGAGCAAAGATGAAAGAGGCTGTGGAAATGTGAACAATTAGGGGCAAATTAAAAACAAAAGAAACAAAAGGTAATAACATCCAAGTGTTACGTGATATACGAGCTAATTGAAACAGTGTGAATACAATTAAAGAGGTAAATGTGAAGCTAAAGATCGGTATGGGAGAAATGTATTCGAATTTAGTGGACATTGGCATCAGTATTAGGGAAGAGGGAGGTGTTCCAAATCGGCAGCGTCACTGGAAATGTGCTAGGACAAGAGTCCTGATAAATTACATAGTTAAGGCTGTGGATTGACCTTCAAACTAAAGAGTGCAAGTAGGATGCGGTGTATTGGGTTTGAGTCATTTATGTGGAAACTTTGCAGAGTCATCAGCATCCAAGATCTTGAGCATGGGGCTAATCCATTTATCAGCTTTTCATTATCCTCATTTCACGTTTGTTTTTCCTTGGCTTTCTCGTTTGTCATTTCTTAGTTACCTTCTGGATAGGGCCCAGCCATGAAGTGGTACAACATCAGAGTGCTGAGTCTGAAGCAAAGCTGAGGTTGAAGCTGATAAGTCTTTGGTGGCAGGCAAATGAGTGATCCTGAGTAGTGGTGGGATTCAAAGAAGCTGGCGAACGTGGATGACAGTCGATGTGAACTAGCTGGAGATACCTGATAGTGATCAGCCATGAAACAGCAGGCGAACCTGAAAGTAATTCGCAAATGAAATGGAAGCCAAATCCAGATGGTAGATGGTGGAGAGGCAGCTGGTACGGGTGGATGGCAGTCAATGATTTGAGATTTCGTCCAGCGTGGGGGAAAGCGTGCCTTGTGGAGAAAGTCAAGAGTGGACTTTCTGCAGTTGGATCAGGCTATAATGTAGAACTTCAGACTTATTTCGTTACTTCTCTTTTCTGCAGCTAAGAATTTGTACCTAGGTGTATTTGTAACTCAGATGGCGCCTGGAATGGCGACTTTGCGCACTTTTATCTGTATTCCTGCACATCAGTACATTCATGAATGTTACAATAAGGCTAACTGTAATCCAATAAAGACATGACAGGATTGCAGTTTATTGATGGGATGATTGTTATCAGAAAGCTGAAGGGAACAGAATATCGTCCTGTGCTAATAAACCATAAAAATGTACGAAATTCAATGATAGAACCAAACTAAAGTTTTTTCTATATTAATTTGCAAAGTGTTCAGTATAAACTGGAATAATGAAAATCGTGGTAAATTGATAAGATCATATGGTCATTAAGGAAAAAAAGGTGACAAAAAGATCAAAACTGAGAAATTAAGATTCTGCGCTATTCGAACTTCAACGAGGAAACATGGTTGGATTAATATCTAATAAGCAATGAAATGAGATCAGTTATTGAGGATGATCTAGGCATGGTTGATGTAAAATATTTGGGTGAATATAGTAAAAAGAGCAAAGGAAAGAAGACATTTGTAGGAGCTGAGTAGATGTCAAACCTTCGCTATTCATTGGGAATTGCTGTATATCAACAAAGAAGCATGTAAATTTAATAGAGCAATAATTAAAAGTCATGGTCATGCTCATACTGAATAGGTATCTGCAACAATGAATGCAGAGAGTGAAATAAGGTTAGTTTGCTGAATCAACGAAACGGAACGCCATCTTGAATCCGGTAATTGGAAATAAAGCAGCTTGAATAAATTACACCCAGGTATTATATCCGCTGGGAAGTAGTGATCATGACATGGTAGCACGAATGTTTAGTTTGAGAGTGTGAAACTTTGATCAGAAGTAACTGATTTCACTTAATTAAACAGGAGTACAATGAAAGGGGATAGAGTTAGCTAAACTAAAGTGAACGGAAGATTAGCAGAGATATTAGTAATTAAGTAGTGTTAGGCATTTAAGGAGGTAAGTCATGACTGTCAGAAAAAAAATCCTCCATTTCAGTCTGGAGGAAAGGTTTTCAGAGAGAGAGAAGCAAACAATGGCTAACCAAGGAATTTACGGAGAGTATTAATTTGAAAGAAAGAAATACACATAAGATAGTCTTGAAGATGAAGATAAATGCAAATTCCAAAAAAAGTATAAAGCCAGTAAATATCAAGAAATTAAAGTTGAAAGGCCAGAAAGGGATGGCTATAAAACAGGTAACAAAAACAACTTGTTCAAAGTTATAAAATGGAGAGGCAAAAATGAACAAAAGGATGTCAGGAAATTAATCTATTGCCAGTTTGCAGTGAAATGAAATCCAGAGCATTCTAGCAAATATCTCATATCTATCATTGCGGTGGAGGCGATTTCAAGCATCCAATCAATACCAATGAATACACGAGAGGACATACATTCTACGAGAATCATTAAACAAGTATTGTTTGACCGACTAATGTGGCTAAAGTCTCATTGCCCTGAAGATGTGCACCATAGTATCATTAAGGAAGTAATTGTATAGACAGCGAATGCATTGATTATAATTTTCTAAAAAAAACAGCTAGTGAGGTTCTAGAAGATTTAAAATTAAAATGCTTAAATCACGGTCCTACTAAAGAATGGAGTGATTCACAAAATTATTAACTATCCATGGATTATCCGAATATTACTTTTTTTGAAAATCATTGGAAACAATTAAAAGGAAGCAATGAGCAGAACATTTGGAAATTCATAATCGGACCAATCAGAACCATAATTACCATTGCACTAAGAAAATAATTCTTAGGATGTTGCAAAGGAGTATCGACAATAATAGATGGACGGGAAACAGTATATGTTCTGTTTGGATTTCGAGCAGTCTTTTGACAAACTATCTCATGAAAAATTAAGCCATCTGATAAGAGCCCATGGTTATGGAGACATTATATCTGTACAGATAGCGAATTTATCTGTGTGGGCAGCAAGGTGGTTAGCACTGCTGCTTCACAGTGCCAGAGACCAGGGTTCAATTCCCGCCTCAGGCGACTCGCTGTGTGGGGTTTCCACATTCTCCCCGTGTCTGCGTGGGTTTCCTCCAGGTGCTCCGGTTTCCTTCCACAATCCAAAAATGTGCAGGTCAGGTGAATTGGCCGCGCTAAATTGCCCGCAGTGTTAGGTGAAGGGGTAAATGTAGGAGAATGGGTCTGGGTGGGTAATGCTTCTGCGGGTCGGTGTGGAGTTGTTGGGCTGAAGGGCCTGGTTCCACACTGTAAGTAATCTTATCTAATCTAATTTGTTCGAGAGCAATGAACAATGGTTAAGGACAATGTTTTCTCATGGAGTTCTGAGACGTTGTCAATGAGGCTTCTCGACTACTTACAATTTACATTAATTACTTGTAGGAGGAAGTGAATGTACTGCAGCCAAATTTTGTGACCACTTTAAACAGGTAGAAAGTCAGAATATGAGAGGAATACAGACAGTTCACAGAGAGAAATACTGATAGGATAGATAAGTGTTCAAAATTTGGCCAGTCGACTATTATGTAGCCAAGTAAAAATTTGTTAAATATGGAAGAGTTACGAAAAAAAACAGAATACTCATTAACTGAAGGAAAGTGTGCAGAAAGATAAATCGCAGAAGCACTTGGGGTTGTTGTTTGTGAAACTGTGGCGGCATGGTGGCTCAGAGGGTGCATCTCCTGCCTAAAAATACCAAAGAGCCGGGCTTGCTTCCATCCTCGGATGACTGTTTGTGTGAAGTTTGTGCATTCTTCAACTGTCAGTGTGGGTTTCTCCCACAGCACAAAGTTGGGCAGGGTAGGTCGATTAACTGTGCTGATTTGCCTGTAGCGTGCAAGCGAGGTGCATTGGTTAGGGGGAAACAGAGTTTTAAGGCAGGGTTTGCCTTAATGGGCGAAATAGTCATTTTCTACACCGTAAGGATCTATGAATCTATGACAAAAATATGAAGCGAGCACAAACGTGTAATCAGGAAATACAAATTCTGGTGTAATGTTAATTATTATTTTATTGATTGTACCTGGACTATTTTTAGCTGATTTCTTCCTCTTACATATGGAGGTAGTACATAGCAGGTTAATTGGAATGACCCTTCGTTTGGAGTGATATGTTGTGAGCAAATGTTAAATTGTCCGAAAATGTATAGGTTAGGTGGATTAGCCATGCTAAATTGTCCATTGTGTCCAGTGATGTGCAGGCAAGGTGTTTGCGCCATGGGAAAGGCAGGGTTTCGAGAGAGAGAGAGTCTGGGTCTGTGTAGGATGTTCTTTGGAGGATTGCTATGGCCTTAATGGGCCGAAAGGCAAGCTTCCACAATGTAGAGAATATGTGATTCTACACAAGTAGAGTGGGATTTGAAGATTAGAATAATTTTAGGTGATCTAATTGAAATGCACAGAATTTTAAAGAAGCTTGAGAAGACAAATTCTGAGAACGCAGCCTCTCTCATGCGAGTGTCTGAGTACAAAGGTCATAATAAATGGACACTAATGTAAGACTGAGGTGAGGAGGAGCTTTTTTCTCGAGGATCGCGAATTTTTGGTACTGTTTGCCACAGAGAACTGTGGGGGTGGAGTGGGGGGCAGGCTTCTTGTGCATACTTAAAATAGATCCAGTCTTAATCCTTTGGGTAATGAACAGTTACTGGCAAGGGACAGTAACGATATCAGGAATGTCAGCTTAGTCAAGATTCAACTGAATGATGTTGAAAGCTCAAGGCTCCGAGTGTTCTACTTCAGCTCCTTTTATAAAATGGACTTACAATACTTTGAAATAAATGTTTATGAAAAAGTAACCTTTCGCTTAGTAGTAAAAGCAAACAGCAGTTCCAGTGCTATCAAGTAAAAGGGTATGTTGCAATAATGATTGTCTCACTGAACAGTAATCTGGAATCATGTTTCCATATTTCAAAAGCACATTTTTTGGGGGTCGATGCCCAGACAGGTAAAATAAACCTGTTCTTAGTAAAATCTGAAGTTAATAATAAACTCAATCATTCATTAAAATGGCATTTCTAACTTTATCTTTCCTAAAACTAACTGCACAGGAAGATGAACATTCTTAATAAATGTACCTCCATTCTTTTCACGCATTTCTTCATCTAAAGAAAAAGTTGGAAATAATTGTCAATAAGTACAAATTTACATACATGTCAACATTGCTGTTGTAAAGTAACTAACAAAAAAAAACTTAAAGGAAATTTCATTTTGAAATTTGATAAGGAAATAAATGCCCATACTTTACAGTGGTTCAAAATCAGATATTTTCAAAACATTTTCATTGCTGAAAGCCAAGGGACCTACGGTGATTCTGAAAATCCATCTAAAAACCCCTTCATCATATTATCTGTGTGCTGTGTCTTATGTTCCTGCTCTTTTCAGTGCAGTCTCACCGCTTCCGCCTTGAGCCTGAACATAACTTCTTCTGAATATGAAGACCACATATTAATTTGGCCCGTTTTAATTATTTTCTATTTCATCGAAATTGTCATAATCAATTTCAGTTTACTTCAAATTCTTTTCCCTACACCCTTTAGTTCTGATATTTCAAGGTTCAGCAAATGCACTGACCGACGATTTTGTTAAGTACAAATTGGACGATCATGCATTGTGATGCAATAATATTAATTATCATCTGGTTTATTTATTTATTTAATGTCCCGCTTTGTTTTGCAAATAACTTTTCCTGGCTTCACGGCATTCAATGTTCCCTCACGTCATATCATTGTAACTCTTCGATATGTTGTTTGAAGCAATGCATGAAGTGCAGCCATGAGGACTTTGTGAGAACCTAGACAGACATCGAAATGAAAAGGACTTTACCTCAATAATCCAAATTGACAATGAAAGGTTTTGAAGAGAAGGAGAACATAAAAATGTGTAAGAGTCACAAATTATGTTAAGTTACCATTGTCAAAGGCAGTATGATCTCGAATGAAAGCATGGAGACGTCGGCAATGATAGCTGAAGTAGCCCATTGAGTCAATCAAGTTTGTTCTGGAGTGAAATGTGCATAAAGTTCATCCTCTGCTGTGGGTGGTATTATGCCCCGAGGTTGATGACAGATTTTTTACAGAGAAAAGTATCTCAATCTTGTCATATCATTTGATCACAGCCATGCCTCATTGAATATTGCACATATTCACAACTCTCTCAGTGAAGCAATGAATTCTAATTATCTCAGTTGTAAGTGACTTGTATATTTACTGAAGCTTTTTTTGTTCTGGAGTTAAATGTGTGCATATTTCATCCTCTGCTGTGGGTGGTATTCTGCCCCGAGGTTGATGATAGATTTTGTACCTAGAAAAGTATCTCAATCTTGTCATATCATTTGGTCACAGCCATGCCTCATTGAATATTGCATATATTCACAACTGTCTCAGTGAAGCAATTAATTCCAATTATCTCAGTTGTAAGTAAGTTGTATATTTTCTGAAGCAATTTTTTTTTTGCTTCAGCACCGTACTTACAGCCTTCAGAATCATCTTCCCGAAGACAGTATGCCGAACCTGTCACAAGCTTAAAGATATTAATGAATTTTCCTTTAAAATTCTCCTGTACAGTGAGAATAGGGTAAATAGAAAATGAGCCGGATATCAGGAATGCAATTCTGTTCAGCAACTGCAACATAATTGAGGAAGCGTTGAAGAGTGTGAGCTGATACCCCAGGTTGTGTACAATTCTCTAAGGAATGTACTCCACGTTGTGAGAGGAAGTAGTGAGTAATCTACAATTGCAGCAAGTGATTGTCATCTTGTTTTACCATATTTGCAATTTGCACCTCGTAATATCTCATCAAAGGTATTAAGTGATAGAATAATCGTCATTAAACAGGAGATTTACATGAAGCATACCTATCGAATGCTCTGAATTTTATTTTTGTATTTGATTGACTTGTGAGGACTTTCTGAAATGCAGCTCTGAATAAACACCTTATCAGCTTCCACCAACCTTCCTGGAGATTCTTCCTTTCCAGATCTAACGAAAATAATTTGAAAATGAGGGAGGTTTAAGATAAATCTCAATCCACCTGCTGGTCATTTTGATTGGACATGTTAAGTTATACATAGTGTCCAGGCATGTGAAGAATAGGTGTGCTAAAAACGGAAAATGCAGACGCACAAGACCAGGGAAGGGGAGGGTGTATTTGGACGGGTTGCTGTTCAGACAGTCAATGTTGACTCGATTGATTCAATGACTTGTTTCCACACTGGAGGGATTCTACTACAAGTTGTGTTGAATATGCAAAATCTGCTGCTCATGAAAGATGTTTCTTCATGAAAAATAAGTGAAGCAAATGGCAGATATTAAATGTGTAGTGTGCACGTAATGTGAAGGAAAAAGAAAGGGAGGTTCAGAACCCAGTTTGTAATGTCTCAAAGAAAGAATTTAAAATCTTCAGATTGAATATTTTCGCACTTGTCATGTAAAACATTTTGAATGCACATTTTAAATAATTGCATATTAAAAATGTATTTCAGAACCGTGAATAATAACGTGCATTGTGCCCTGTCAGAAATTTCACTTGCCGCAGTTTCAAAAAAATCATTCCAACAAAAAAAAATCTGCAAGCTGAAGCGACGGGAGAAGTATTTAGTGACTGAATAGCGACAAAGATTATCAGTAGAGTGGCATCAATTCCTAATAGTAATGGTGGTAAGAATAGTAAGAATTAATAAGTGTAAGCTATCATGGTTGTTAGCTTCATTACTTGCATAAAATTCACCTAATTACCTCATTAATGGAAGTTACTGCCAAAGAGAATCCTCATAGGTCTAAAATAACACATTGACCTAGATATCAATGACGGACATGGATGGTGATCGAGATTGTGGTTTCAGTTCATTTTTAAGTAAACAAACTTCATTTTGACAATTCCTCATTAATGTACACATCATGGATTTAATTATGCACAATCGGATGAGTTGACTTCATGTTCATGCACTTAGCTCTTCAGGTCAAACATTTCAGAGACTCGAACACTATCACAGTCTTCTTTATATTATTAAAGGGCATGACAGGTGCTTGTCCCATGTACCATTTTTTGGTGTCTGCTCCATGTGATATTCAGGCCACTTTTGAACAGTCTTTCCTTTCCCGTGTGGGATGTAAAAGTTGTTCAGAATCGTAAGAAGTGGCTTAAGTTTAAATATATAAAGAACACGTGAATGAGATGTCAATTGCACAAGTTAAGTCTTTCCAGTAAGCTGAGAGTGCGTTTCTTTTTACATGAATAGCATGAAATGTACAAAGAGAGCGAAATTGGAAGCGGATGAATGAGAAAAAATGTCAATGATCTGTTTTCACTGATGTAATTGATATATCTTGCACAAAGAATCATGAACTTACCTGCTTTCTGCTTTTCTGTTATGTAGACAGGCACAGAGACACTTATGTAAAACACTATTGTCTATTGTAGAAAAATCCAATACTGTAAAAATGAATGCAACCACAAAAGACAGTTAATATTCCTGCATGGCTTTCTAAAGAGGCAGTCTGGGAATGTAGAATTCCGGAGAAAATTTTGGTTTACATTTTTCTTTGACAGGGAGAAAGTGAGGAATACAATTGCTGGAGCTCAGAGTCGAAGAGTGTGATGCTGGAAAAGTACAGCCTGTCAGACAGCAAGGGAGGAGCAGGAGACTCAATGCTTCTGGCAGAAGCACTTCATCAGGGATGAGATCTGGGGGTCAATGGGGCTGAGAGTTAAATGGGAGGGGGTTGGGGAAAGGGGGCAATGTAGCAGGGAATTTGATAGGTAGGGGAATGTGGCATGGATCTAATAGTTCGGAGAGGTGGGTGGAGCAGATAGTGGGATGGAGGATGAACGGGTAGGACCGTGTGGCACCAAGTTTTAATGAATGGATAGGGTGGAGGGAAGCAAAATGTGAACACTGGTGAACTCTACATTGATACTGTGTGGTTGGAGGATCGCTAGGTGGAATGTGAAGCATTCTTCCACCAAGCATCAGGTGGTTAGGGTTTGGCATGGTGTTTTTAGATAGATTCTGATGCACGTTACCAAAGCACAATAAAAAAAAGTTCTCTACTGCGTTTTAATTATTATATATCTGTTATCACAATAAACTTGTGAATCATGAGAGCTGTGGAGTACTTCTGGCGTGTTATTTTATGTATACTAACTTTTTAAACTTAAAAACTCTTAAACATTTGTAAAAAGAGAATGGTTTAGTCAGTGATAGCTCGGGAGCAGTAATAGAGAAAAAAATCTCAATTTAATTAATTGTACAAGGAGTTGCAATTTTTTTGTTTGTTGTGTGATGTAGCATAAAAACTAATGTAACAAAATATAGAAAATTGAATAACTTACTGCACAAGATTGTTTCTGCCCTTCACTCATTAATGTCATGAAATAATTTGTGCGATGCTTAGATATTCCAAAGAGGGAACGATTGTTATTGTATCCTGCAGATTTCTAACTCCCTTGACAGGAAAATTTAGGAAGCAGTAAAAGTTTCTTAATTTGGCTATGTTTTTATAGTTTCACTGAAAATGACCATTATTGCCTACGCCTTATTCTGTTGCCCGTTATCTGTCAAACTTCAAAAGTTATTATTGACCCCTCCACTTTAACGTTGCTGTCAAAGTGAAACAGGAGCACCTATACAGTAGTTAGCAAGATTTTTGTTAACGAAGAAAGGATGAAAAAAAGGTATTTAATTTGAACTCATGATAATGTGTGACGGCAATGCATAAATGCATTTTTTGACGTGCATTGACATTGGTTTCCTCGTCTTTCTGGGTAGGTTGAAAAAATACCTCTGTGACATGGAAGAAAAGGGATGGTTTTTTGTTTATCCTGACATTGTGTGGCCAGACATTAATGAAATTGATATGCTGGGAAGTAGATGCTTCTTCCAACAATTTCCTTGTCAGTTCTTTGAGGTGCAATGGAGCTGCACATAACCAAAGGAGAACCATTATAGTATCGTGAAGTTTTGTTTTGGTAGATAATTATCTTCTGAACTGTTTCTACAAAAAAATCCATTTATGCAGTTAATGCATTTAGTTGTGCTCAATGATCACCCACGCTTTGATATTGAAGAATTCAGTAATCTTAACGCCACATGGTATCTCGGGGAATTTAGATTTTTTAAAAATTGACGATTGCCATTCCATGGTAATTTGTGACATGAATATTTCCTACCACTTAGAATGGGGAAACAAAGTATGCAATGACATTTCTCGCATATGGAGACAGGATAATTGATTATCAAAATAGCTTGAAATAGCGTTGAATACTCGATAATTATTAGAAAGCACACTCACTTCTGACTTTATTGCAAACTTTGCCTCAGTGATAAAGTAGTTAGAAATAG
The DNA here is from genome assembly GCF_047496795.1 of Chiloscyllium punctatum. Classification (NCBI taxonomy): domain Eukaryota; kingdom Metazoa; phylum Chordata; class Chondrichthyes; order Orectolobiformes; family Hemiscylliidae; genus Chiloscyllium; species Chiloscyllium punctatum. Next base: position 34,451,722 of record NC_092772.1, read on the forward strand.
CAGAAATAAAATCACGATGCCCTGAAATTCTGTCAGCTATGTTTCTGGACTGACATTTTTCAAACTGTGCTCCTTGATAACATTCTTGATCAATATGGTCTTGATCGTAACGATAGCTACTTACATCACATAATTTCCTTTCAGCTATATTTGTCAACTTTTCCCAAATAACGTGTTCTTTTTTTTATTCTCTCTGCAATGCTATACAAAGCAAATAATTATCAAGCTGGCGTGTATAACCTACAGGACATTAGAAAGCCACTGTCTATAGTTTAGTTATGAAACAACTTTGCATTCTTTTCCTATCGATTTGCTTATCTGACACCACTTTACCTGTATTGTACATTTGAAATTGAACATTCAATGTTTTAGTGTATTTATTCTGTTGTTGAGAGAATTATGTTGATGAGCGCCCGTTCTGTTATTACCTTTTCTTTTGAATCTGGAAATCTGCTTACCCAATTGTTCAATCTTTTTTCTGATACTTTCAATTTCTTGCAAAAAAGAAAGATATCTTGAAATGTTAATTATGAAGAGCTGTGAACATAATTTAATTTAACAGTGTTCAGAGATAACGATCTGAAGAAATAACCCTTTCGTATTGCATGTGAAAGGGTTTATCATTCTGAACGTAAGGTCTTTATGTAGCGCCAAAATCTTTTTAGTTTTTTGACACATCAATTGTGTTTTTTTTGTATGTTATCAGGAGCTTTCTGTAGCTAAGTCAACGAATCAGACATTAATTTGATTACACTGGAGTAATTGTAGGGAATTATATCGAAATACAATCTTTAATAACGATACTGACTTGAAATGTCTTAATCAGATACTACATGATTAAATGAGCATTAATTCAATTTTACAAACCAGTTCACTGTCCAACAATGGCCAGATAGCTTCCATTTCGATCAGAGTGTGAATTCTAAGGCATTGTACAGGTTTCACATGTTATTTTCACCTTCAGCTATTTCATTTTACTGAGAAGAATGGAATGAGCAAGATGTGTGGAGTGTAATAAATGATCGGTTGAAAGATTCCAAAATAACTGAAAATTCTTTTTTTTCAGATGTAGGTAGTTCACGCCAAACTGGGAAAGCATGTTTGAAACATTTCATGTGCAACAAAATGAAAATAACACCAATATCTCCTTTCAGACAAACAGCAGTTCATTGTGCTGCAAAATGACACTGATAAAATAGTTTGTATTCGTTTGATTCCCCACCTCCAAAACTAATCTCTTTGTTTTCTATCAGAACAACTGTTTAGTTTGAACATGTCTTTCAAATATTCCACAAGTCTATCCCTCTGTTAAACATACTAAGTTTTCGTTGCTTAAAAGTGTTGAAAACTTCTTTTTAGTCAGAAGCATGTTACTTTTTCAGGATTAAATAAATACACGAATGACGAGTTGTAATGATGAACTTCATATTGGCACTTAAATTTGTAATTGGAAACATGGTATGAGTGCTAACAAGGGTACCAATGATGTTCTTTACCTGAGTCTTTTCCATCCAAACTTTCTTCTGTAAGAAATCCACATGGAATAATGCAGATCATTCGAGGAAAATGAGAGTGAGGGTATGTTTAGTTTGCCATTTCACACTAAAGAAATCATAACGTAATTGTCCAGATTGTTCTGTCAAAAAGTGCAGACTGACTCAAACTTTCTTTAGCCATGGAACGTGGTCAATTATAAATTGCAATGTCACGTGTTTCCAAATAAAGTAGGAGCTCTAACGTTTCCTACAAATGATCTCAGGAAATGACAAAATTTACATTCACTTATTCCATGGAATTAAGCGCACACAACATCGTAGCAAGAGAAGAATTTTTTTTTTCATCTCCGTGTATTCTGGCATTCCAAGTTATAACAGATATTCATCTTTCAACACATTATTCAGGTTCAACTGTTTCCACATATCCGATGAGTTCATCAGGAACTTCATGTTTGTCCATTCCACCCTTAGACATGTTTCCATTCCTTGATGCAAAAAAGATACCCAAACATTTTTTACTGAAATGTATGCTCCAGACAACAATAACCTACATTCATTCCACCTGCTGGCATTTAATATCTTCAACCACGTGAGACAATTTATCATTGTCTACTTTGTCAAGCTGTTTCAGAATCGTTTCAGTGACATCAACTGAAGTTACTCTAAGGATCCAATGGAAACCACATATTTTGTGCATCTCATTGATCTTAGTTATGATCTATTTTAGTGAAAATTTCCAGTATGGAGGAGTTCCAGTATTGCTTAAAATAATCTTCACCTTCAGCTGGCAATCCTGCACGGCTGATATATGAGACAGACATTGACATTAAATTTATTAATTATCTGGAAATGTCATCTAGCTAAGCACGTAGAATTTGTTTTTTTTTGTCTTAGAGAACTGGAGATTTGAATATTCATGTGTCCAGATATAAACAGACAAAAGGCAGATAAAGGCAAACGCATTTTATGGATCATGAACACAACATTTCGAGGGTCCGAAGAATCAAATTTTGTTATTTAAGTTGGACTTATTCTGTTCCGCTGCAAAACCGATTCCAATATGTGTCATGAATGTGTTCCTGGTAAAATAGCTATGTAACAGCATTGAAAGATTGGTTGCATTTAACCTTTTAACAATGCTTGTACGAGATATTGGCTTCTCAGTACTTACTGCATTTCTGTCGGACGCCTTCAATTTCTGAAATAGGATAATGACTCATTGAAGCCGAACAATGTATTAAGTATATTGTGTTATATAATAAAAGAAATGTCCTTGCTATGCAGTGAAAATGGTGGCATTGTGGGATGACTCCTTTAAATTAACTCCCAATGCTGCAGTTGACCAAGATTCTTTAACTGAACATCAAGACTAATCTTGATTGATATCCTAGCACAACCTCTGATCAGTGAGTCTCTATCGACCCAGTGAAAACTATGCTGTTCAGTTAAACATTCACTCTGGAGCAGTATCACTTTTGTGTTTCAGAAATCTGAAAAAAATGAAATGTCGGATCATGCGAAGAGAAAATACCATCTGTAAATGATAATGTTTCATATATTGGCAGCATGCCACTGAAGTTCTCGTTTGGAAAGAGCACACATACACAGGCAAAGACAGATGCACATTCGACACACACACGCAGAGACACAGATAGACAGACAGACACACAATAACCTAAGTTCTGAATAAAATGGGAAATAATAATTTCATTGTATCCTATCCAATCTTTGTTCACCAATGTGTACATAGTTTCATGCAGAAACAATTCTATCGAGGAACAAATGTCAAATGATGAACTTTTTTCAGTGAAGCGCAATAAATAAGATCATTTACACCTGCAGGCTGACGTTAAGCAGGCTTTGCAATATCTCATTCAAAAACTATTGGCTTCTGCCAGAATAAAAGTTGACTTATAGGCTTTCAGTACAAAATCCATTATTTTATGGGAGTTCCGAAAATGTTGTAAGGTGTTGTCATCTTTCACCAAACCAAAGTCTTAGAAAAAAGAAACCATCGACAATATCCCGTCATCAATAGATTGGTGATGTGACAGGTGTGGGTGTTGAACTTTCTTTCCTAGCGCCAATTCTGGTTGTTGTGTTTTCTTTTGAACAACATTATGCCAATGTAACTTTTAAAAAAAATTATACTGTTTTCAAATAGTTTGAAAATTTTTAAATTATTGCAAACAAGCCCAGAGATAATCAGTATTCATTGCTACTCTATATTTATTCGCAGGCGAGCAGTCATTAAATGGAGTATAGATTTATGAAGTATTTTAATTCTTTACCTTGGGTTTTCAGCTTCAATTGTTCGTCTGTGATGAAAGAAATACACTGCAAATCAATGCAATGAGAGGCTATGGCATCTCCATTTAAGAGTTAAGCCACTTATGAATTTCAAACTTGCTTATGATTCTAGAAGGCATAGATACAAAATAATTTTACTTGTTATATAGAAGCGCAAGAATAATTATGGTGGACTATTTATGAAAACTTGCATGCTTCAAATTGTTGAATTTAAAATTTCTTTGAATGTTTCCCTCAAAATGAAGATTAGATCTTCTCCACTGTCAGAATTAACTAATGAATGTCATATGTTGCATGATGCTCTTGAGCAATGTCTGCATAACCTTCACTGTATTTAGTTATATTAATGAATATTCTCTGTCGACAAAAGTAGAACACTTTTGGTAAATGAGTGAGAATATCCAATATTGAAGTATTATATGCGGAGATTGATTACTACATGATTGTTATAGATATTGATAGTTGAAATGATATCCATTTGATTGAAAGAAACGTCTCATATGTTGAATTCTATTGAAATTAGTGCAGCAGAATATGTTTTCGAAATGGAGGTGAACAACCAAAGAAAACTCATATTACTTATATTTTATTCCCTAGATAAAATTTAGTTATACAGGTGATTCGCTTTCTCTCGATTGAACCTTCCATGCAATACAAACACCTGGCTAATACAGATAGTTTTCCTATAAAGCATTAGCTGCATTTCTGTGCAATATAGTGCCATCAGAGATCTTGAAATGGAAATAATGAAACCTATGGGGAAAAAAAGGGTTATGGGAGAATCACCAAAAGTAAAAAAAAATCGAAGCATAACTACTAATTGGTCTAACACAAACGATAGCACAGTCGAATAAACGTTTAAATCATGTATTTTAATGAAATAATACTGTAAATATAACACTTTAACACTAAAATCATTGCCTTTCATGATGTCTCTTCATCAGAAAGCAAATAAGCCGATTGACACTGTGAAGCCAACGGGAGTCCCGTACTCAACGCACTGTGATGCCTTGTGCCTGGGATGGGAATCGGTTAACAGAACCGAAATAGCATCAGACTGCTGAAAAACAAAACAAAACTCATAAATCCTGATCTGTGAGAGATTGTCACACCAATTCAGGTTGTAAAAACGTCCAAGGTCTCCGAAATTGATAGGTAAAGCCATTTTCAGTAACAAATTTAGCACCTCTGCCTTTACAACATCTGTCCCAGAATTTAAAAAGGAACACGGGGGAAAATAACATTTCAATGTAATAGCACCATTCCAAACGTAGGACTGACAAAATAACACATGTGTTCATTTGATAGTGACGACTAAAACAAAAGCAAAACATCTGGTTAAAGTGGAAAAGACTGAATTAAAAACAAATATCGTTTCTTCTGCGACCTGCATTTGTTATGAAACAGCAAATCGGATTTAATGCATTCAACATTTCTGAAATTATCGAAAACAGTGAGTAAAAAAGAGAACAACACGTGTGAATTTTTTAAAACTCTATAAGTGTAATTTGTGACATGCAGTCTTGAAATCGGTGGACAGTGGAAATCAGGCAGTCTGTTGACAGCAGATATTTCAACATCAGCTTCCATCGATTAATGCAAATGATATGATCTATGACATTTTGTTAACAAGTTTTAATGTTCAAGAATTGCATTATGTGCAATGAGTATCACTGTCGTCAATTACTTCAAATAGCAATAAAATTGATCCACTTCCCAAATCAAGTTACATATTTTGATGAAGTTACCTTTACTAGATAGATCCGTCTTCAAAGGTTCTAGCTCTGATATATGAAAAAAATGACAAATTTAGTGCTTTATTTGTTTGCCCATGCCATTAAAATTGAAACAGTCGTTAAGTACTGTTGCAACTTTCAGTATGGTTACAGAATCACAAGCAGAAACAAAAACAAAACTTTACATCTATTCTCATTGCTATTGAATTTCGTTGCAGTGTCATCAATTGTCCATGTTCGTCATATACACAATTTGCACTATGATCCATTAAAAGAGAATACAAATATCAATACCGGATTGTTTTTTGGAAACAGACATTGCTTCCTTTAATCTTTCCACCGTTTTCGTTGGATCCTTCTTCTTTACCCAGTTTGTGGTTTCTTACATTATGTTAGTAATTCTGCATAAATGAACACCTAGTAGCCACGAATTACACGATTATTCCCCCACAGAGGATACCCGATTTGTTTTTTGCACAAGTTTAACAGTGTCTATTGTTATCAATGGTAATAAATGACAATTGGCTTCAATGATTTACTTTGATTTAATTGGCAGGCTTCCTGAAATAAAGACATTAATTTAACTATATTTATCTAATACCGCTCGCGAAAATAAGAATAATAAACTTATCAATGGAGATCATGGAATCGTCAACGATATAATAGAATACATGTCATATGATATCACCTCTTACGTACTTTGCAAGGCACTCTTAGTGTCGCATAAATAAATAGAAACTATTCTAATTTCAAATTGTATTTGTAGAGGGACAATTTAAATAAACATGTATTAATTAAATGCCTGCTTAATTGGATTGCCAAGTATGAAAATATCGAGAAGCAGCATGCTGCAAGAGATCAATAAAATAAATAAAATGCGGATATCAAAACTATTGAAGTGACATAAAACGTTCAGAACATAAGATTTAAAGTAACGGATTAGTAAAATCAGGTGGTAACACAATCGATCCCCAGCCAATTTGTATTCATTCATTTGCTCTCGTGAACATATAAAGATTGAAAACTGGATTAGAACTCTGCTTCATCATTTGAAACGAGATTTCTAAATGCTAAGTAAGTCAATCAAGAAACCTTGTTACGTGAATTTTTCAGATACAGTCTTTCAAATTGCAGCATTATACTTGCTCACTAGCTATGTGCAGAATAAAATGTTAATGTTTAACATTTCTCCCCCCCCAAAAAAAAACAAGAACTCTGACTAGGGCCTTCGTCCATGGGAATCAGAATGTCAATGATTTATGGCAAAAATCAATTTTGTGTTATAACCCCTAACCTGGAAAAAAATGATTTTATCTGATTTAATTTATTATTGTTACTGTCACATTTATAGAATAAGTCGATTGAATTCATTATGATTGTAGAGCTGTTTATAAAGATTTCCTGAGAAAATGCCCAAACGAAAGTTGTTTTATTAAATATGTTAGTTCAGAGGGAATGGGCTCAATTTTATGTCAATAACGTCTGCAATTAATTCGTGGAATCATTTCATGCAACATTAAATTTGACATAACTTGTTTTTATCCTCAAACTGTTAACGCAAATTTGTGTGCTGTGTAGTGTCTCACGCACTGAGAAACAAAATTTGACCATCACCAAAAAGGCGCAAGTTTGAATTTAATTTCTACTCGTGCATTGCTCGATGCTTTTCCGAGCACAGTCTTGTAGCTTGACAGGTATGGAGGTTTGATAATGCAGTTGATTTGGGGTTTGGGTGGTGGGGATGCAGAGATCGCACGCACTCATTTTGCCGGGATGTGGGATACAGGGGTGATGAATAGGAAAGAGTGGCAGATAAGAGAAACAGAATCATTTTGTAAAACAATGTAAGCAAATCAATTAAGGGACAAGGCAGAATGGTGATTCTGAAGGGAGTTCATTATGAACGAAATCATCTTGCAGTAACACATACGATTTAAAGCTGCTCACTCACACAGAGTGATGTCATGATCTTGCTATCATTGAGACATAGTGGAGTGAGGAAAGTACTGGCAATTCCATGTTCTGGAGTACAGAAACTTCCCGCTAAGTGGAAGAGAAGAGCATAAAATACAGTCGCAAATTGTTCAAGAAGGGTCTACATCAGTAGTTCGAACGGTATCTCAAAATGTATACAATGTTATTTAAAAGGGAACTAATTTTGCCAATGGCCTCCGGTAAAGAGCTCAAGAGCCAAGGTGAGATAAAAACACAGACTGAAGGGACATACCGGATTCATATTGATGTAATAAATTTGTCAACGTAGACTATCTAAATTTCCCAATGTTAACTGGATTAAACAACGTGCAAAAGGCGTAGAGGGGACAGAATTCTTAAAATGTATCCAGCAGGGACTTTTAGCCAGAATGTTGAACGGGCTGTTAAAAAAACTATGGATGTGAAATAAAAAGAGAAAATCTCTGCTCATTAACAATGACGAAAATCCAAAATATTTTTAAAGTATTTTATGCATAAGAAAGTAAAGAGGTAAAGAGTAAGGCTCATTACAAAGGCAGACATTACTACGTAAGATATTAGGATCACGTGGATTTCAATGAAGTTTACAAATTAGATTTAAAATTAGCTAAGTCGTGATAAGAGAAAGAAGCAGTGAATGACATTATTGTAACTGGAAACCAATCTCCAGTACCATAAAACAGGATTTGATGCACAATCCATTATTTTATATGAACACATCGATGAACTAGTCATTAAAATAGGAATTATGATCTGTAAACTGAAACATGATGGAAGCAATATGGGATTTTAAATAACGATGATGAAAGCCTTTGACTGCAAGATGATATGTATGACTTGGTAAAATTGTGTAAGCGTTGGCAAATTGAAATTACTGATGAACACTACGAAGTGAAGATTTATGATAAAATAAACAGCACAAACAACTTATGTTTCTAAGTTGGATTTTGTTCCGAGGATATGGGCAGCGAATTTTGTCTGAAAGAACAAAGATGTTTTGGCTTTTGTAATGTTGCGTGGACTGTATCAGTTTAAAGCCATCAAATGTGCAAATAAAATTTACGAAATTTACCTTTCTTTTTTTGACTCAGTTCTTCCTCTGTTAAACAAATGGATTGTACATTACATAGAACCGCAGAATATTGCATACCCTGAACATCCGACGTAATGCATGTGAGCTGAAAAAACGTTTTAGTTTTGAGCAGGAAAGAAGAAGTCTGACATCAAGTTAACGACTTTTTGTTAAAATATATGAGAACGAGAGATGTTTAATTTGATGGATGGAATCAGTGCGCTGACGATTTTATTTTAAGAAAAAGCTCAATGTATCTTCGAGATGAGCAAAATGGCTGATAAAATCCTCAGTGGCGAAGAAACAAAGACGTTTAATAGCGTGCATGGTGCAACAGCAAAATCCATGTCAAAATGAGTCATTAATTCGCACAAATATTACATGAATGCTACGTAAAAGGAGCACGGCAAAAAGATGAACTGACAGAAAAGGATGAAAAAAACGTGAAAAAATAAAAATAACAGAAAAAGATGCATGAGTATATTATAATTTTAACTTGTGAAACTCAATTTCAGACACAAAGGGTTTGCAAACCACATGCTATTTTACAGGGAGGAAATTAAAATCGAACTATGAATGCTCCTGGCTTCAGGATGGAAGAATTTGCTGTTGAATTATATGACAATCAGGAAAATTGTAATCAGAAGTGAACTGCTACTATGCTTCAGAAACAGGGTGAATCAATTAATGCACAACTTTATGAATTTGATGACAATGATTGGGAGTTGCATACATTAAGGCGAAGTAAGAATGTTTTTCTTCTATTATCTAATCATGCACAGTCGTTCTCACTGGCTGGATCAACACTTAATGCAGATTGCTCATTACATGTATAAAGGTGGTCGTGAACTATCTTCATGAAACTCTGAAGTTAAAAAAAATTAGATTGCCACACATGCAGTCTGAGGTGAAGATTGGTGAATTACATCCTGTGGTACTTAAACAAAGGTGATTTGTTTGAATGTCTGGAGAGTAGGTAGTGTTGCAGGGGATCTCGAAGGTGGTGACATTGCCATATATTTACCGCCATTTTCCTTCATGATTACATTGGTCATCAGTTTGCGACGTGCTGTTTAATGACGACTGTTGAATTCTGTGTGGTGTAAACACTACTACTTTTAATGTTCATCTGTTGTGGATTGACAATATATTTGTGTGTCTTGTACGAACCAAGTACAAGATGTGTTCTCATGGTCTGCCAAATTTCTTGATTCCTGTTGGGCTGTAGATCGTTTCAGCAGTGGGTACTTTTCTGTCGCAGTCATGTTATCAGACTGCATGGTTGAAGAGAATGTTGAGAGACACAAGGAATGTAAGCTGTCTAAATATTTCGAGACATCGATTATTCTTGTAATTCCAAAGACAATAGACAATAGGTGCAGGAGTAGGCCATTCTGCCTTTTCAGCATGCACCACCATTCAATATGATCATGGCTAATCATCCTCAATCAGTATCCTGTTCCTGCCTTATCTCCATAACCCTTGATTCCATTATCCTTGAGAGCTCTATCCAACTCTTTCTTAAATGAATCCAGAGACTGGGCCTCCACTGCCTTCTGGGCCAGAAGATTCCACATACCCACCACTCTCTGGGTGAAGATGTTTCTCCTCATCTCTGTCCTAAATGTCCTACCCCTTATTTTTAAGCTGTGTCCTCTGGTTCGGGACTCACCCATCAGCGGAAACATGTTTCTTGCCTCCAGAGTGTCCAATCCTTTAATAATCTTATACGTCTCAAACAGATCCCCTCTCAGTCTTCTAAACTCAACGATATACATGCCCAGTTCCTCCAATCTTTCAACATAAGAAAGCCCCGCCGTTCCAGGAATTGACCTCGTGAACATACGCTGCACTCCCTCAATAGCCAGAAGGTCTTTCCTCAAATTTGGAGGCCAGAACTGCACACAATATTCCAGGTGCGGTCTCACCAGGGCCCTGTATAGCTGCAGAACAACCTCTTTGCTTCTCTACTCAATTCCTCTTGTTATGAAGGCCAGCATGCTATTAGCTTTTTTCACTACCTGCTGTACCTGAATGCTTGCCTTCGTTGATTGATGTACAAGAGCACCCAGATCTCTTTGTACTGCCCCTTTATCTAATTTGACTCCATTTAGGTGGTAATCTGCCTTCCTGTTCTTGCCATCAAAATGGATCACCATACATTTATCCACGTTAAACCATACATTTATCCTGATTAAGGCAAAAAAAACTATGAAAGTTACGTCATCATGTCAGATATGGTTGGTTTACAAAAATATAGAAATCCAATCAGGTGTTTGTAATAAGCAATGATTATAACTGTGAATAGCCAACACAAAGAACGTATAATTGATGCTTTAAATTATAATGCCCATGGTAATTTGATCACAGTAAAATTGGGTTGCTGGCCTATTCACTGAAAGTAGGAGATAAAACTTGCAAAATTAACATATGCACTGAATAAGGATAAATTGGCATTTGAAAAGTGTGTGGACTCCTTATAAACATATTAATGCTATTTTCTAGATCAGGGTAAAGGAAGTAGTGTGAGAACGAGAAGAAGAGAAGTTGTTCAAATTGGTAGTTGCATAGTCAAAACGTTTTAGAACACGTACTTTTCCAATTGCCAGAGGTGAAGACACGTTATAAAAATTTTGCTGATGATAGATAAACGAATCTGGTGTAATTAATAATGTTTGATCAAAAGAGTCATTAGTATTGAAAACAGAATGTTCAATACATGTGTACGGCAGCACAATACAGGGATCCCCCACTATACAAAAGTAGAGCACTTCTATTAATCCTTTCTTAAGCTGAAATGACATAAAGCGAAGAAGCAGTCATTCAGTTTGAAATAAAAATCGCCTGTTTTCATCAAAGTGAAAATCCTGTTTGGACTTCTTTTAGTTAGAAAAACAGGTACTGATGTAAGTCTCTTTTGTAAAAGCTAAGTGGCGTAAAGTGAACTTTCGGAAAGTGGGGCACTACTGGATTTTGAGTAACTTTTCTCTGAGAATCGACATGCCTGGAACTGTAACAGGATCTGAAATATTCTGATGTTTCTGCCTATACCAGATATCTTTTTAAAAATTGCCATTTTCAATGTCATCAATCACATGTTCACTAAGCAATGTTGTCTCTTTGTTTATGCCTTTGGAAATCTGTGTTGCCTTATTCAGTTGAGACATTTTTATTTATTCACAGGGATCCCCACCCTATCTCAGCTCTTCAATTCGGCATTTCATCATTTCCCAATACTTATGATATTAACAATTGCTTTTTTGGTGCTTACTTACCGGTATCTTTGAGACTCTGGCGCAGATTTTCAAGACCTGAAAGGAATCAAAGGATTTTAATTTCAGCTCTTCACATTTATTTAATTTATGACAACAGTTTCATATTTGTAAACAAATATATGTAATGAGAGGTTCAACTATAATGCAAAATTGCAAATCTTCCACAACAATTCGGTATGGAAGAAAACTTTTGACATGTTTATCAGGGCCAGCACCGCCTGTTCTACCTTTATATTCATGTCTGATTTTAATTTTGCATTACTTGGCGTGACATCCGCAGTTTTAACATGTTAAGACGGGAAATGTAGCAACAGCATCAAATTATTTTAAAATCAATCGTCTGTTCCTGACAAACGATCAGTTATTTTTGAGCTTAAGGGTGACTGAAGCTATCTAGCATTGGTCACAATGAAGAGTAATTATGATAATTGATTAAAATCTACTCTTTGAGAATTTTTTTGTGGGATGGGAAATAATTTAGAGCACAAAACTTAACTAGTCTGTAACAGGATTAACACCCTACGTGTGTGATGTGTATATATGCGTTTGACAAACAATTTCCAACTGACAATCAGAGACAACTTTCCATACAAGTAATAGACATTTATATGAAGTGTACATTCTTGTTATTAGAACCAAGAACACAGCACATACAACAGTACAGCACAGAAACATACCTCCCCCCCCCCGCCCGCCTATCATGCCCGTTTTGAACATAATACCATTCGAAATTAATCTATTTTCCCTGCACATGATCTCTCTCCTTGTATTTCTTGAGGTACATGCCTCTGTAGAGGTGCCTCATAAAATTTACTGACTGATCTGCTTTTGTCCCTCCCCCTGTTAAAATATTCCAGCTATCTACCACTCTCTTTGTGACACAAAAAAACTTCTTTTAACACATTAGCTTTAAACCGTTCCTTCTCATGTTGAACTGATACCACCTAATATTTGGCATTTAAACTCGTGAAGAAAGATATGTTCTGGATATATTATCCTAAAGATTAATTGAATATTTTTATATAATTCTATCCGTTCAGCACTTCGCCTTAGAAGCTCCATCTCCTCTGCACATGTCTAATTTCCTTCAAGCCAAGCAAAATCCACATTAATCACTTTTGCGCCTTCTCCAAAGACTCTCCATCCCGCCTTTATTGAGGGTAACATTATTTTTCAAGTCATTTGAATACTTGCTCATCAAACGATCTACATGTTAATCTAATAAAATTTTATACCATGCTTTATTTTTTTCATTTTTAGTTAATGAATTGATGTTGGATTGATTTGGCAATTAGTCATTCAGAGTAAAATGTCAGATTTCCAAAATAGCAACACTGATGTATATTTTGGTAACAATTAGATGTGATATCAAAAGAAATCCAGTTTAATTGTTGTATCCAAATTAATGAGTTTTCTAAACGCATGTCATCCATAATGAGTATTCTACTGACCTTGCAGTTCAAAAGTCACGTAAGCTACTTGTCTTTTTTATAATGGTAATCGAGACAAAAACGAGTAAGGTAGGTTCAAGTATTAAGTCATTTTGACTTCATTGTGTTCAGCATATGTTTGGAAGGAGGAAATAGACCAGAGTAGGAAAAATATATAATAGATGCCCCATTGTTTTCATGTATTAAGAAGTTATTTCGCTTGGTAGTTTTGGAATTCTGGAACATTAAGCTTCCATTATTAACACTTTAACTGATTTCCCCGAAAATTAGAAGTGTACAATTCTTCAGTAACAATATTTACATTAAATCTTTCCAGTGATTTTATCTAGTAAATGAAACATATTAAAACTAAACTCAATTTCCAAAAGAAACATTCGTTCATGTTGCGAGGTGATACATGTTATTTAGAATGTAACATGAAATTTCAATGATTGCCTTCCAATACAGCTCGTAGTTCTGTAAAAAGTTGCTCCAGACAAGTGATCATTAAATTCGCCATATTCTTGGAAAGATTACGAACAAAAACAACTTTGGAAATGTCAATCTACTTCAACACTAGATTACTTTATTGGTACTCTTTTGTGATGATGTAATGAAGTTTATTCGATGGTGTATATATATCTGTGTGTGTGTGTATGTATGTATATATATATATATATATATATATATATGTGTGTGTGTGTGTGTGTGTGTGTGTATATATATACATATATATGTGTATATAAAATCAAACACACACACACTTGCATGATCTTTGTGATACTGAGCAAGCTAACAATAACTTTGTTTTGTCCCATGCAAACGTGCATAGCATTTATTATCCTGATATGGAGGTCTCTCATTTTATTACTTATGCAGTTTTGTTCAGAAATTCCCTTTTTATTGCTAAAATTAAGAAAGATGATATATTGATGATGACACAGAATAAACAAAGAACCTTAAATATGTTTTCATTGCAAGTTGAAAGTTATATTAAAATCTCTATAGTAAAGTGTAATTCTAGTAAACACATAATTCCTTTACCTTTATCTTTCATCTGCAGCCTTTCTTCTATTTAAATGAACAATAGTATGTGCAAAAGTATTATATCTGATTTGAACACATTCCTTTAATCTAATAGCAGAAACACATGTGAACAAACCAACTGAAATAGTAAAAAAACTATCGTTCAATTACTGAACTGAAACAATAAACTAATTTCATAAGAAATGTTAATCACTTTGCACTCTTACTATGTTGTAAAAATCCGGAATACAATTCAAATTGTTCCTCAAGCATGATGCAGATCAACACTACCGTAAGTGCAATGTTTTAAGAAAATTTTTAAAATTAGTTAGAGCACATGAATTCATTAATCTACCTGTCTCAGTTTAAAAGATCATCAGTGCGTGATATTCGCTTTCTGATAGAAGTTGGATTACATCTTCTACCTTGCTTTTGGATATAACGTACGTTGTTTTGGTTCAAAAGCTCACATGGCAATTAATTACGCAATAGGAAATCGTACAATTTTGTAATGTGACACGAAGCTTATCACTCCAGTCTTGGTGATATCAAAACCGTGTATCTTGACCAAGTTGCATTAATATGCTAAATGATAATAGATTAATTGACTGCAATATTTTGAAGAATAATAATGCACAGTTATCAAATTAGAAGGCTTAAGGTGGTGAAGGAAACTGTAATGCTGGGACTTAATGCTGAGCAGCCAGAAATCATTACACACGTTGGCACAAATGACACAGATAGGAATAGGAATGCGATCCTGCAGAGTGGCTACGGAAAGCTAGCAAAAAGAAAAGTTAATAACCATGACCTCGTTGGTGAGAATCTTTGGACTACCTCCAGTGCCACGAGATAGTAATGATAAGAAAAGGAGGATATAGCAAATGAATGCGTGGCTAAGGAATTCGTGCACGCAGCCTGGATTCACATTTCTAGAATATCAGGATACTTTCTGGGGTAGGTGTGACATGTTCAAGAGGGATGTGTTGCACCTGAACAGGAATATCTTGGGGGCCAAATTTGTTCATGCTGCAAGCCAAAGTTGAAACGAGACTGTTGTGCGGGCGTGGTGTTGTGTGAGATCATCACTACATAGAACATAGAACACAGAGCATTACAGCGAGGTACAGCCCCATTGGCCCTCGATCTTGCAGCGACCTGCGGAACCAAACTGAAACCCATCTTTCTGATACTCTTCCATTGTTGTCACTATGCAAGAGAATTAATATTGTTGGCAAGTCTACAACTGTTGCAGGCAGTGCGTTCTACGCCCCTACTAATCTCTGAGTAAAGAAACGACTTCTGGCATCTGTCCGACATCTATCACCCCTCAATTGAAAGCTATGTCCCCTCATGCTAGCCATCGCATCCGATGTAAAAGGCTCTCTTTTTCCAAACTATCTAACCCTCTGGTTATCTTATACATCTCAAATAATTCGCCTATCAACCTTTTTCTCCCAAACTAAAATAGCCTCATGTCCCTCAGCTTTTCCTCCTAAGACCTTCTCTACATACCAGGCAATATGCAAGTAAACACACCATACAGCTTCTTAACAGCCCTTTCAACATGTCTGGCAACTTCCACCGATCTATGTACCTGTACACCGAGATCTCTCTGCTAATCTACGCTACAAAGAATCTTGTTATTAGCCTAATAATCTTCATTCCTATTATTCCTTCCAAAGTGAATCACTTCACACTTTTCTACATTAAACTCCATTTTCCACCTCTCAGCCCAGCTCTGCACCTTGGGACCGTGGGAAAAATGACAATAGTTCTATAAATATTAAAATACTTCCAGAGAGCGACAAAACTAAATGAGGGTAAAACGAATTTTAATAAAATAAGACAGGATCTCGTTAAGTTTGATTGGACTAGTTTGCTTGCAGGTCGAGACACATCTGGCAAGTGGGAGTCATTTAATTGTAAAGTAGCCAGAGATCAATGTCTATGTGTTCCCATGAGGGTGAAGTGTAAGTTTGGAAAGAATGGTGAAGCTTATTGAATCTTTTAACAGCAGAAGAAAGAAGGAAACGTGGCTCATGTACAGGCAGCTGAGATCAAAGGAATATCTGGAGGTACATAGGAATTTTAGGATTTATTGAAGAAGGAAATCAGGAGGTCGAAAAGGCGAAATTAAATAGGCATGACTCAGAAGATTAGGATGAATCCAAAGAGGTATGTGATGGATATCAAAGGAAAAGTCAAATAATAACTAGGGAGAGGACCATCAATGACCAATGTAAACATGTACGAATAGAACCATAGGAGGTGGGGGAGGTTCTCAATGAATATTCCTCCTCTGTGTTTAACACGTAGAAATACTTAGACATTTGGGGAATTAGTCATGATATCTTGGGCACAGACCATATACAGTAGAGGAGGTGTCGGATGTCACATGAAGGAGGACAAATCTCCTGGTCCTTACCAGATATATCCAAAAACATTGCCAGAGGTTAGAGAAGAAATTGCAAAGGCTTTGGCTGATATTTTTGCGTCATCATTAGCCACGAGTGAGATCCGAGAAAGCTGTAGGGTAACCAGTGTTGTGCAATTATTCAAGAAGGGCTGCAGTGAAAAGTCTGGGAACGACAAACCAATAACCTCAGCAACTGTGGTTTGGAAGTTATTGGAGAACATACTGAGCGATAAGATGGACATACATTTGAAAAAAAAAGGGTTTGTTTAGGACTAGTTAGCATGGTTTTGTGAGTGACACATCATAGAACAGAGAACGTAGAACAGTACAGCACAATACGGGCTCTTCGGCCAACGATGCTGTGCCGAGCATTTATTTTAAGAGCAATCTAACCTGCACACCCCTCAATTTACTGCCATTCATACGCTTGCCCAACAGTCACTTAAATGTCCCTAATGTCCTTGACTAATACCACTGCTGGCAGTGCATTCTATGTCCCAACCACTCTCTGAATAAAGAACCTACTCTGACAACTCCCCGCATCCTCTTCTATTCACCTTAAATTTATGACCCCACATGACAGCCATTTCTTTCCTCAGGAAATGAATATGGGCATATTATCTATCTATGTCTCTTATTACCTTCTACACATATATCAATTCACCTCTGATCATTTTCCTTTCCAGTGTGAAAAGTCCAAGCTAATGCAACCTCTCTTCATAAGACAAACCCTCCAAACCAGGCAGCATCCTGGTAACTCTCCTCTGCACTTGTCTAAAGTATCTACATCCTTCCTATTATGAGGCAACCAGAACTGGACACAATATTCCAAATGTGTTCTAACCAGGGCATACAACCTCGTGGCTCTTAAGCTGAATGTTAATGAAAGACACAGCACCATACTCCTTCTTAGCAATTCTATCAACTTGAAAGGCAACTTTGAGGAATATATATAGGTGGACCCCAAGATCTCGCTTTTCGTCCACATTGCCAAGAATCCTGTCTTTAACACTATTTTCAACATTCAAATTTCTAACTTCCAAAATGATTCACTTCACATTCATTCAGTTTGAATTCAATCAGTCACCTTTCAGACCAGACATGCATCCTGCCAATACCTCGCATGTCTCACCAGTCTGTCAGCATTCTTTTAATGAAGTGAACAGGAAGGTTGACAAGGGTAGAATGGTAGACGTAGTCTGTTTGAATTTCAGTAAGGTCTTCCATAAGGTTCTGTATGAAAGGCTGCTTTCGAAAATAGTTCGCATGCAATCCAGGGCGAGCTGGCAAACTGGATACAAAATTGGCCAGATGGTAGGTAGAAGAGGATAATAGTGGAAGGATGCTTTTCAGTCTGGAAGCCTGCGCCAAGTGGAGTGCTGCAGAGGGCAAAGTGCTGGTCCCATTACTGTTTGTTATTTACGTCAATGATTTAATAAGAATGCACAAGGCATGATTCGCAAGTTTTTCTGACATCATTAAAATAGGCAGTAAATATAGACAGTGATGAAGATTATCAAATATTGTAGCAGTACGTTGGTCAGCTGGGGATGTGTGCCGAGAAATGACAAACTGAGATTAAATTAGATAGGTTTGACGGCTTGTATTTGGAAACATAAAACAAAGTGGGATATTTTGCTCGGTATGGTCTAGATTGTACTCAAGGGCCTGTCTCGATCCTTTAGGACTCGATAACACCATAACAATTGGGCGTCATGAATGTACATAACGGATTCACACTGAAATGACGATTTTCTTCCTCTGCTGACGGTGGGTAATAGTAGAGATACACACACAAGAAACGTAACTGAACGAAGATCTAAAAGATCAGGGCAGAAAAACACTGGAATGAATGAAACAAAGGAGGATATTCATGTTAAGACAATAAATGATATCTATAAAAGTTGTCATGAATATGCGTTAAGAAAACTGTATGGGAAAAATCTGCTGAAATGAGCTTCACACTATCACAAATACCTGAGGTGGAAATCTGCCATACAGAAGTTAAACACAATGATGGTTACCGAGGAATGATTTTTGGAAAAGCAGAAGTTGGAATTTAATGTGGTAGTACGTATTTATTTTCATATAGATATATTGCAAAGTGACAATGTTGAATAGCTTTAATTATTAAGTATAACTTAAATTTTAAAAAGGCACAGCTAATGTACGATAATGCTCAAATACCAATCAATTCATAGTAATAAAACAATTAAATGGAAACATGATAAGCTTATACGTAGACTTCAGACCACTTCATAGATACAGCTGTAAAGGAAACAACATTGCTCTACTTTAGAGAGACCGGATGCATTCTCACAGAGTGCTTCAGAGAACGTCTCTGGGACACCGCACCAATCAACCCCACCTCCCCGTGGCTGAACATTTCAACTCCCCATTCCACTCTGCAAAGGGCATGCAGATCCTGGGCCTCCTCCATCACCACTCCCTGACTACCTGACGTCTTGGCAAAGAATGCCTCATCTTCCTCCTCGGGACGCTTCAACCCCATGGCATCAATGTGGACTTCACCAGTTTCCTTATTTACCCTTCCCCACCTTTCCCCAGTTTCAACCTCTCAGCTCAGCACAATCCTCATGACCTGTCCCACTTGTCAATCTTCCTTCCCACCGATCTGCTCCACCCTCCTCTGCGACGTATCATTTCTTCCCCACCTCCATCCATCTATTACACTCTCAGCTATCTTCTCCATAACTCCACGCCCTTCCACTTATCTCTGTACCCACGAAGCACCTAGACACATTCCTGATGAAGGTGTTTTGCCCGAAACGTCGATTGTTCTTGCTCCTTGAAAGCTGTCTGACCTTCCATGCTTTTACCGCACCACTCCAATCTTGACTTTTATCCTGAGCATTACAGACCAGTCAGTCTCAAGTCTGTGTTGGGTAACAAATGATGGAGAGGATTCTGAGGCAGGACTTGTGATTACTTGGAACAACGTAGTTTGATTAGACACAGTAAGCATGTCTTTCTAAGCGGCAGAAATGTTATTGAACTCTTTGAGGATGCGACAAAACATATTGTTAAATGTAGAGCAGTGGATATGTTGCACATGACTTTTCTTTGTCAATGCATTTGGTCAAGTTTCCCATGGTACAATCATTCAGAAATTAAGAAGGTATGGGATACGTAAAAATCTGGCTGTCTGAAAAAAGAGTTGGCCGACCCACAGAAGACAGAGGGTGATGGTAAATGGGAAGTATTCAGCTTGAATCTTGGTTACCTCTGGTGTTCCGCAGAAATCGGTTCTGGGACCTCTGTTGTTTGTGATCTTTAAAAAAGACTTGGATGAGGAAGTGCCAGGGTGGGTTAGCAAGATTGCTAATGGCACGAAGGCTGGTGGAATTGTGGATAGTGTGAAGGGCTGTTGTAAATTGCATTGGAACATTGGACAGCATGCACAACTGGGCTGATAACTGACAGATGGAGTTCACCTGAAAAAAAATGTGAACTGATTCACTTTGGAAGTTCGAATTTCCAAATGCAGGGTTAAAGGCAGGATTGTTAGCAGTGTGGAGGAAAAGAGGGATCTTGTAGTCCATCTCCATAGATCCTTCAGAGATACCGTTCAAGCTGCTAGGACTTTTAAGGAGGTGTCATGTCTGTTGGCTTTCAAAAGTAGTGGGATTGAGTTTAAGTGCCGTGAAGCTATACCACAGTTCCATACAGCCCGTGTTACAGCACATTTAGAACGTTTTGTTCAGTTCTGGTTTCCTCATTATAGAAATGAAGTGGAAGTTTTAGAGAGGATGCAGAGGAGATTTACCGGAATGTTGCTTGGACTGGAGGGCAAGGTTGTAAGAGTTAGGTATTTTCCCATTGGAGAGAAGAAGAATGAGAGTTGGTTTGGTAGAGGTCTGAAAGGTGGAGAAAGGCATCCTTATATTGACGTTTTCCAAGGGCGGAGATGTCAATCACATGGTGCCAATCCTTTTAGGTGGTTGGAGGAAGCTTCAGGCGAGGTATCAGATGTAGGCTCGTTAGACATCGAGTGGTGGCTGCGTTCAGCAGTCGCAGTAGAGTACTTTAGGGACATCTAAGCGACTCCTGCATAGGCACATCGAAGATAGTACAATGAAAGGTATGCAGGTTAATCCCATTTTGGAGTAAGATAAAAGGTCAGCACAACGTCGAGGGCCTAATGGTTGGTACAGTGGTGCATTGTTCTACCTTCTATGTTCTAAGTGAAAGAAATGGGCGTTGTATGGCAATTTGAATGTGTTAAATTAAAGTTTTATTCCAGAAGGATGAAAAATGCCGAGTCTGAAGATGAGATGTTGTTCATCCATTTGACTCAAGAAACTAAAATTGATACACCATTTGTCCTCCAACACCTTAGATCCAATAATTCTACCACCGCCACACCCAACTTAGAGCATAAATCGTGTCCTCTCCACACTTCATTTCATCTTTGAAGAAGAGTCATGTTCTTTCCACATGGATGCTATCTGACTCTCTGTCCATTGCAGCATTGTTGCTTTCAATATAGCACTTCGACGAAGCATAATTGAAATCACTTATTTAAAAGTTCATGACTAATATCATGTTCATAGTTTGGTGAAATTGGTCAAAATTCCATGCCTTGACTATAATACGAAAAACGTTGTGCAAACTCTCGATAATAGAGTGCAAAGTTTATTCGCTGACAAAGAAAAGCTGACAAAAAAATGTTTCTCACACGTCATTTGTGAGTATGAAACATGAGTGAAATCCATGGCACATAATAAGACCTGACTAAATAAAGGAATATGGTTATCATAGAATCTGTACAGAGTGGAATCAGATCATTCCATCCATAATGTCCGTAGCGATATCCAAAGGCATCCCACCCGTACCCAGCCAAACCCCATAATCCTGCATTTCTCATGGCTAATGTACCCAACCTACACATTCCAGGATAATACGGGGCAATTTAGCATGGCCAATCAAATGAACCTGCACATCTTTGGACTGTGGGAGATAACCTGAGCACGCAGAGCAAACCCACATGCACATGGGGAGCATATGCAACACTGTCAATATATATGAAAATGAAAAAGAAAAAAAAACATTCCAGGTGAAATAACAAAGAAAATAAGCAATAAATCAAAGAAGATAGATTTAGTTGGAAGATGAACGTAAATAACCCATTTTCACTAAAAGGCAAAACTGACTTTGTGTAGCAGTTCAAAATTACACCTATTCAAATCACGTTTCGATAATTAACAACTGGTTCCGTGCCCAAATCTGCTTAAAGCTTCTCACTTCTGCATCAGTTTTCTTTTCGCCTTACCTAGTTCGCTGATCAATTTTTTAAGATTTTCGACTTCTGAGAATAAAGCAAAAAACAGGATTTACACGATGAGTAAATAGTAGGTGCAAGATAAAGGAAATGATGTCACTTTATTTAAAAGTCATTATTTGCAAACTTAGTCGTTATAAATATAAACACACTGGAGCATCAATCATATTTACTATACAATACCGTCAATAGGATGACTCTAATTTAGTGACTGTGATGGACAACAAGCAGCTTTAAAATTGATGTTAGTTTTTGTCACTTGATCGTTAACCTTGTCTTTCCCGCTGTTTCAAGCACACATCTAAATATTATCGTTTCAGAGCAATAGTGACGTACAACGTGACACAGACCCTTCAGTCCAACACCTCCATTTCAATCATATATCGTAATAATCTTGCTCCATTTGCCAGAATTTGTCCGCTATCCTTCCAAATCCTTCCTTTTCGTATCCCCATGTGGATGCCTTTTCAGTGTTATAATTGAAGCAACTTTCATGAAGACCTCTGGCAGTCCATTCCAGGCACATACCACCCTGAGTGTGAAAATGATTCCACTGAGATCCCTTTTAATTCTTACTCCTCTGCCTTCAACGCTCCAGGGAAAATAACTCCAGCCGATTCAGATCACCCCATAGATTAAACTATCCTGGCAAAATCCTTTTAAAACTAGGTGTGACACTGTTTAAGCTCTCATTATACGTGGAGAGTTTTGATTCCCACTACATTTTCCATGAAATAAGCTATTCTCTCATGTCTCTCTGAAGCCTCTAGACTTTACATTATACCAAAGCTCCCAGTCAATATTCTCTCCAATAAAGAGAAAGAAGTTCTACCTGTCACTCTGATCACTGCCCCCATACATTATGTACATAAAAAACGTCCTCTCTGAATCTGCTGTTCTCGAAGGAAGTTATGAGCAGTTTATTTAATCTTTCTTCAGTACTGAAACTCTCCAGTCCAAGGAAATACTAATTAATCTACAGTGCGCTTTCTCCGGTGCTCTCCCAACCCTCAAATGCTATGGATTCCAGAACGGCTCGCAAGAGTTTAGCTGTGGCTGAAGTAACGTTTTGAACAGTTCCTGTGTAGCCATCCAGCTACCAAAATCTCTGCCTCCGTTAATAATGATAATCCCTCTATTCAATTACGGCCTGGTACTTGGCTTCTCTGTGTTTTGTTTTTAATCCTCATACATCGATGAAAAGAAACTACATATTATCATTGAAAAATCTCATTCTAAAATTTTTCAGTATCAAAGTGTGATTTATGTCTCGAAGTAATCATGTTAATGAGATCCATATTTTGAAATGATACCTGACATAATTGATCGTGGTTGGAAAATATTCATTTAGAACCTTGGTGAGAGTTCTAATTAATACATTTCAATAATCTCACTAACTATTATGATGAATTGCAATAAACCAAGACAGAATCTGTGAAACTATCCCCCATATGATTACACAAGCAAACCATATATGAGCACAGCAATCATAGACTCTACAGTGTGGAAGCAGGCTATTTGGCTCTTCATGTGCCTGACGCTGTGAAGCAGCAATTCAAAGCACTGAGACACCGTGCCAACTAAATAGCTCATTTCTCACAGTTTAGCTAACCAATGTCATGAGTTCACCGCCCTCCCGTCGCTGGGGCATTTTGTTTCCTCAAATCCTATTCAAACTTCCTGTTCCTTATCTTAAATCTATGCCCTCTGGTTATTGAATTTTACACGTAAGGTGGAAAATGTCGCATCGATCCTGTCTATTTCAGTCATAACGTTTTCCACCTCAGCTACTGTTGCTGTCAATGAAAATAATTCCAGTCCATCAATCATTTTTCATGGGGGCGCCACTGAGACATGTCTCCCCCGATCAATTTACATACTTAATTTTCATATAAAGCACATGTCACCTTAAAAAAATGAGCGAAAATTTTCTAATGTCTATGTTTGTTTGGATCACAGATCCCCAGCATACTTAAAAAAATTATATATTTCATTTTAGTATATTGTTTCAATACAAAAGCTTAATTTCTTTTGTTGATCAGTAGCTTTATCTTCAAGCAACATTGAATGATTTCTAAGCTTCAGCATACCGAAACATTACAGATCCAACATTTCCTCGTCATATTGGACTTTCCGTCTTCATGGCACAGTAGAATCAAGAAGCATCAGCACAAGAATAAGTTTCTGCCTATTGGGACTGTGGGTCAACCCACAGCACGTGGACTGCAGCAGTTCAAAAAGGTAGCTCACCACCACCTTCTGAATGAAGCTAAGGACAGGCAATAAATGTTGGTCAAACAGTGACACATATATCTCACAAATGAACAAAATAAAAGACATATTATTTTGATCCAGCAGCTTTATTGCCAAGTCATAGCGATTTATTACAGTAATGTGAAAACAATGTTATCATTTTACAAACATGCTTCCACCAAGGTATTTGAATGGTTTATCGTGGTCTTTTTCTGACGTTTTACTAGGTACAGTTGATTAACCTGAAATAGTCTTGATGTTTTCCTGCTCTTATATATCAGGCCAGACCCCCTCCAAATAAACTAAACTTTCCACCAGCTTTATGCAATTGTTAAAGTAGATATTCCAGGAGTGATGCCGCTGATCAAAGCACTCAGTTTTAAACTAGACGTAATTTATTTATACGTGAACAAAAGAAAACCACACTTAAAATATTTTAAGTATTTTAAACGCAACCAGATTGTACCACAACTTTATGAAGATGTTCCAAGTACTTGCAACATCCCATAATACACACTAACGCCACACGTTCTTACAGGAGAGATATCAGATCGAGAAACGTTAGTAGGGAACTATTTCTGTGGGTCATGCAGCTTCTCTGTGTTCCCAGTCAAATCCTGACCAGCAGCTGCAAATGAAATAGCTTGGAAAACCAAATCAAACCAAACTCTGAACTGGGAGAACTGGCCACCCCCTACCATTTTACAGGTGTGTTTTTGTTTAAAACAAAAATCAAGCACTCTTAAAAGTTTCTTCAAATCTACAATGAAGACGTTTTAGAACCTCTGCCTTTACAACCCCTGTAAAAACAAAGCTGGAAAACTGAACATTGACATAGTATTAGCATTAGCGTACCTCCCCCACCCAGTTAAAAAAAAACTGAACCATCAATATCCAAAATGGCTTAATATTAAAATCCTTTAATCGCAAATGGGTAGTACACTGCAACACACATACATATTAGCTTGACTATAATTATGCACATGTGCTCTACTGCATTCTGTTTCAGCCTGTTTTCTCCTGACATTAAATGCCTCTGTTTCGTGTCCAAAACTCAACAATGCGTCAGTGATCACGTTTTCCCATCCTATCTCATGTGCAATTTTCAAGTTGAATGGCCGCAACAACAGGCTTCATTTAAACAGTTTGATATTGTTTTTCCTTAAATTTCCCTACAAACTTCCATGGGTTACAGTGAATGTATG
Organism: Chiloscyllium punctatum; assembly: GCF_047496795.1. Taxonomy (NCBI): domain Eukaryota; kingdom Metazoa; phylum Chordata; class Chondrichthyes; order Orectolobiformes; family Hemiscylliidae; genus Chiloscyllium; species Chiloscyllium punctatum. Next base: position 34,477,220 of record NC_092772.1, read on the forward strand.
TGAATGTATATGATTGTCGCAGATATATTACACATAAAAAAAAGAAATGTTGTAAATGAAACTAACCGTTTCCTTCTCACCTGTCAAATATTTCAGCTGATAAATGTTGAATTCTCTGCAGAAATACCTGCTGGACATTATTTCTTCTCGTCATCATCCTGTAAGTGCACTGTGCCGACACCCACGTCACTTGCATGGATAACCACCTTAAATAGTTTGGCGTAGGTGTGCCCAATATTGGTGCAAGTGATATCACAAATTTAAGGCTGTTAGGTGCCTCCTGACAGTTGATTGCCCACGAGACTTCTTCCCATTCTTGAGTAATTCAGTGGGTGGAACAGCTATAATCCTAAAATTTGTTTCTGATAAACCCCTTCAATCACAGGAAGTGCAAAACTGCTCCTTTTGTCGATGGTATGGGAAACTCCCAAATTCATTTGCCTTTGAATTCAGTGGGGCCATTTGTTCATGTTGAACAACATCGCACAGGGAAGTGACTTAGTCTCTGGCAAATTTACTTTAAACCAAGTTTATCACCAATCCTGATCCTGAAGTCAATCAAACAATTTCAATTAAGGTTGCAAATGTTCCTTCATGTGTGCTGACTAATCGCCAGGTAAAAAACGTCGTTTACACAGCTAAGTCATCCAAAAATACCTTTATAGTTTAGTCCCTGAAACGTGGCTGGCACATTTTCCATACCAAACGGCTTGATTTTAAATTGATAATATCCATTTAGCTTTCCATAAGCTGAAATTGACTTCACTTTTTCTAAAAACAAAGGTACCGAACAGCATCCTCTGATCAAGACCAACTTAGAAATATAAGTTGCTTTTTTCCCACCTGTTCAATAGAGCCGTCCAAGTTTGGACTCGGATATGCATCATCTTTGTAACTCCATTGACGTTACAATAGTCCACTCGTATCTGTTGGGTCCCATTTGATTTCGCCAACATTTTGTTGGGTGAACTTCAGTAACTCTAACCCACTTCGATTACGTCGTCTTGGAACATGCATAGAATTTCCCTTTCAACCTGTACCAACTTCAAAGGGTTTTGCCATTAAGACTTTTGCTTAATCAGAACAGCATTTCCAATATCAACATCTTGCATAATTAGGTTAGTAATTCCCATGTAGTTTCCACGTATCTCCCCATGAAATATCAGTAACTTGTTCAGTTCATTTCGCTTTTTCTCTGGACAGTAACTCAATAATTTATCCCATTTTTTGACAATGTCTTCATTATCCAATTTAAATTGAGTATTGTCCAACTCAGAATCGTCTGAACATGGTTCTTCAATCTGTGTTGTAAGCAGTAACACAGCCTCCTTTTTGATTTCCTTCCATGTCAAAATACCTTTTCAACATATTCACATGACACACTGTGTAAGATTCCTTTCTGTCTGCAATCATGAATGCAGTCTGCAGTTAACCTCAATGACTCTCTTTTCGATATTACATTGCCTACAAAACTATGCTTTTAAAGGTGCACCTACCACTGGATTTAACACTTACACCTGTTGTATCACGACCTCCGATTCTGGATGCGATGCAGTAGATTAGAATTGGCTCATTCTGAAGCTGTCCATAACTTCCTTGAATAATTTTGATGTGAAGTTTGATTTTTGATCTGATTGTATCTCTGCTTTTAGCCCGTATCAAGTGAAGAAGTTGAATAACTGTTCTGCAATCTTTTTTAGCGGATATATTGCGAAATGGGATTGCTTCTGGAAATCTAGTGGGCACCGCCATTATTGCAAATAAACACTGATTACCAATTTTTGCTTTTGGTAGGTGTCCTGCACAATCAATTAACATATTGTAAAAGCTTCATAAAATGCAGAAATTGGAATTACAGGTTCTGCTTGAGGTTTTCGTATTACCTGACAGGTCTAGCCGAAATCAAGTGCATCCTTTTCCAGTCCTGGTCAGTAAAGATGCTTTTGTATTTTACTTGAGTTTGTCTTATTCCTAAATGACCTCCTCCTGGTAGTTCGTGTGCTACCAGCAACACCTCCTTCTATCACCTATTGGCAATACGACTTGATGAACTTCTGCACAATTCTCCTGGCTCTGAATATATGGTGTTCTCAATTTCCTCATTAATACATCATTTTAGGATAGTAGCATTAAAAAAATCAAATTCATTTTCGATGTATGCTACCTGATACAATTGGTTCAGTTTCTCATCACGTTTTACTGTAAATTACTTAATTTCTCTGAACTAAACTTGTCTGCTTTGTCATCTACTATTCCTGGTTTGTCTCAAACATTTGATCAAACAGGTTCTCTGCTAATCGCACTTCGACTTTTTTCGCTGTACACTTTGATCACTCCTATTTCAACTGACGATGCTGTCAATTCGTTAACATACAATCAGGAAAACATCCCAGGATATGCTTCTTGTAATCATTCAGTTGTCAAAATTTCCACTCGATTTTCAATCACTGTAGATAGCATTCCTACCTGTGAACCAACAATTTCAGTGGCAAGGACGGATTGTATTCCTGGAGCTGAGAGTTTATCCAGTCCTCTTACTACAACTTCTGCATTATTCACTGGATACTCTAAACTCACTCTACATAACTGACCCTTTGTTTCTCACCATGAATTCCCGTTACAAGCCCTTTTTTTTCCTGACCATTGTCCTTCAGAAGAACATATTTCATCATCTTTCAACATCAAAGATTGAGATGATCCTCCATCTCTTAATAGTGTAACCTCTTTACCTGTTGATCCTGGCCTGTGTGAGAAACTTTGCCTTTGCAAGCTTAAAAATGTCTAGCACATCATCCTTCACCAACCCCCGACCAGGTTTGACACTCTGATACAGCTTTTTAGCCTAGACTGTGCTTTCCATTACCACGTCAACAAAATTCACCATCTTATCTTGTTTTCCTTTTAGCGGTTTTCAGTGTTTTTTGTAAAATGCCAATTCTTTGATTTCACATGGCCTAATTTATTGCAGTGAAGTCAACAGAGGTTTTATTGACTTCTATTTCCCTTTCAAAAGATTCATTTGTACCATGTGGCACGTTATCCTTCTGATCTTCTCGGAGATCGACATTTCCCTGACCACGTGAGCTTTTCTCCTTTCCCCAATTTCTGTCCCTCATGGATTAAAATTGATATTGGAAGCCTAACTTTGATTTATCAGTGAACTCATAATCATCAGCCAATTCATGCTACTAATCCTGACGTATTGACTCTATGCTCTTCCACACGAGTCCTGAAGTCAATTTTTGAAATCCTCCAAAATAATCGTCTGTATAACAGCATCACAGGTAAGCGGTATTTCGAATGCCCTTATCCATGTAGCAAAATAACTTTGTTTGATCATTTGAAATTCAAGGTAGATTTGAGCAGGGTCCTTCCTTATATTCCTGAATTGCTGTTTGTAGGCTTCAGCCACTAACTCATATCACACACGTAAGGTGGATTTCTTCACCTACTCATACGCCCCAGTTACCTCTACTGTAACCCTGAAAGTACCTCACTAACACTACCGACAATTTTGTTTGTTTCAACAAAATCCATATGGTCACTGAACATTGCATTTCATTAGCCATGTTTTTTAATCAGATGAAAAAGGCCGCTGCACCCAACTCATCAAATTTTGGTAATGCTGGATTAAATTTGAAGACATGCCCATCACATCGGTGGCGAAAATGTGTTTACTCATCCTCATACTCTTTCTCATAAAGCTTACCTTCAGCCTTCATGTCTATTCTTTTAATCTCACTTCCCTGTCTAAGTGCCAGTTTCTGTATTTCAAACTCTTTCTCTTGGTTTCTTTTCTCTCTTGTCTTTTCTCTCTCTTTTCTCGCTATTTCTCTCTCTTCTCTCTCTTTCTCTTTTCTCTGCCATTTTCTCCATTTCTTTTTAATCTGCGAGTACCTTTCATTCTTTTTCTCTTTCTTCTGTATTTACTCGTGGTTCAATTAGTTTCCTATTTTGCCTTCTTTTCCTTTTCACTCTAACTCAAGCTGCTTCGTTCTCAGTTGAATTTTAACCATCTCGAAAAAGTCAGATTTAGATGCTGAGCTATTGCTGTAATTATCTCTCTCTATGTTACAGACGAAGATATTGCCAACTCCAGCTTGCCTGCCAATTCCAGCAGCTTTGCCTTGTTCACCTTTTATAAAACAGCCAAAATCTCTTCTTCTAATCCGAAAGAATTCGTAGTAATTCGTAGCCATTACCACACCAAGCAATGTTTAAACCAATCGATTTCACCACCTGGTACGATACTAACACCGACAACTCGTCGCCTTTGAATCCAACAGCCCTAATCCTAATTGGAACTATAACACAAATTCCTCAAAGATCCCCAATTTGTTGTCGACCACGTCTTACCCCCTCAAAGTATTTAAAGAACGTAGACCAAACCACACCTTTTAGAAGTGTTTACGTAGGTGTTAAGTAAATATTCCAGCAATTTTAAAGCAGGCCCATAGCTCATTTTTAAATAAGACAAACTTTAATAATGCACAAAAAAACAAATTTAAAATAACATAACTATTTGAAAACCCAAAATACTCTATCTTAACTTAAAGATGCTGTTCCAAGTATTTGCAATATTCCATTTTGCAACTTTAAGGAAAAAAAAAAGATCAGATTTGTCCAGCACAATTTCTGAGCTGGAAAGTTAGTTTAACACTAGATTTTTATTGTTAACACTAGGTCATGAGTTCGTGAATAATGGAAACGTTATTTACCTTTTGTTGTCACGGCAATTATGATGACGTTACCTGGACAACATCTTTTGTCTATCAATAAATCCGTCTGAGATTGCACTGCTCAGAGGATATACTGAGCAGCATGATAATAATTAAACTCTGTCCTTGTCCAGTGTTGGTTGTATTCCATTAAAACTAATAACCATGCAACCAGGTTATGGTCGAACTGGTTTATTGGGAAGCACGAGCTTTTGGAACACTCCTCCTTCATCAGGTGGTTGTGGAGCATAAGATTGCAAGACATCGAATTCATAGCAGAAGTTTCAGTGTGATGCAACCGAAATAAAATATTGAAATAAAAATACCTGGTTTTTTTTTGTCTCTCTTCTTTTAGAAGGACCATGTTTCTTTAATTTCTTTCATAATGGTTCACCACTGAGCCACCATGAAAAAACTGAAACCAAAATGGTCATTCTAAAAGATGAAAGACTTAACAAACAATCCATAGCGTTTTCAATGTACAATTTCAGTTGCATGATACTGCATATTTTTGCTATGAATTCTGTGTCTTACGATCTTATACTGCTCAACCACCTGATGAAGGAACAGCACTCCAAAAGTTAGTGCTTCGAAATGAACCTGTTGGACTCGAACCGTGTGTTGAGTGATTTTTAACTTTGCACACCCCAGTCAACACCAGCACTTCCAAATCATTTAAACTAATGTTGGTTTCACGTTCACATTTACTACTTGATATAAAGTTTCAAACTCAATGCATTAATTTCATTTTTGATTGATTTCTTTTGCAGTGTACTGTTCGTTATTCTTATGCCATTAAAATCGGAGATTAATGATAAACGTTTTCCTTGTCAATTCTACACCTATTTATCTAATAAAGTATCATGAATAAATAAGGAATGCATATTAATCTTAAAAAACCTTGATTAATAAATATTTCCTTCAAACCAATAAATTGTTTTCCAATGCTCGAATAGAAATTACAACATCTTCTTTTCAAAATCACAGCGATTACAATTAATTCATGTGCAAAATTTCGTTCAATTTATGGTATTTACCTTTTTCAAACAAGTTAATAATTAATTTTTAGTTTACATTTCTAAACAGTCCTTCTACTGTTGAATTCCAAGTTATCCTAACATATTTCAATGCATTAACATCTTATTAAATGCGCAAAATAACTGCAAATGATAAATATTTCGCATAGTATCTATAGTTAATAAGGTTCCAATCTTTTGTTGTATCTGTGGAGTAAGTGAAAATCAAAATGATTTTTAATGCTTCTGATATGCAACAACTTTGCAGCCTTTTGTAGCTGAGATTTTTCTGTAATGACAATTTATTTAAACTAATAACTTTTTGGTCGACAAACTTGTGTGTCTGTCTAACAAAAATAATTCAGGAAATCCATGCAATGTCATTTTACAGTTTGACATGCTTAGTTGGTATGGCTCACAAGACTGCACCTTCATGTCTATTTGTAAACATTCTTATTTGTCAGTAATAATGTACCATTTATTGTGTTTCTACTCTAAAAGTTAAAAATAGCAATCGCCTGCAACAGCAACTCAGCTCAGATCAGACCAGATCAGTCTCAGTATTGTGCAGATTGATCTCAAATGAACAGCGCACACTTGCAAAGTCAAAAACCATGGTTATGGACACATTTTAAATGGTACAGTTTCTCGAGAATATATTTCTGTAAGATCTTCGATAAACGTTGCTGCCCAGATTGAGTGATTATAACAAAATAGCGGGTACTAATAACGTATTTGAAATGACATTTTAGGTCTAACAGTTCCTTCAGCTTATTGTCCTCTCTATTGCCAAAACAAGAACTCCGTGACAAGTGTGGCTTTTGAATTGTTCCATCTTATCATTTTATGTCATTAATTGTTGAGAGTCCAGGAGAATCTCAGCTCGACCCTTAACACCAGTTCCATAGCTAAGAAAACTGAACTGCATCTCTATTTTTAGCACGGGTTAAGGTAAGCCCACCTCACACTCCCATTCTCATCATATTCTGCAGAGGGTTCATTGCGAGTACCCTGAGCTTCTGCATCACTGCCTGATTCCGGAATTGCACCGTCATCGAATTGTAAAATCCTACAACGGATAGTGTGGACAGTTGAGAAGATCATGTGTGTCTCTCTCCTCTGCATTACAGACATTTGCACCTTACGCTGCTTCTGAAAGTCGAATGGCATTGCGAAAGTTCCTGTACACTGCTCACTTCAAACTCTTCTCCCTCCTGCCATCTGGAAGAAATACCACAGCATTCGGTCCCTCGCAGTCAGACAGTAGAACAGTTCCTTCCATCAAGCCATCAGGCTCCTTTATACAGTAAGATCGGACTCTTTCGCATCTAAAATTCTTTGCAGGTCGTCGAATTGTTGCGAAATAAATGTCTATTGTTTATCATGCTTCCATGCAACTTGCATGTTTCACACTTCTTATGCACTTTAAGTCGTGTGCTATTATATAGTTTGCGCTGCTCATATCGCACACTGTTAATGTTTCCATGAAACGAATTGTCATGTCACATGAGGTGTCTTTTCCTCTTTCAATTAACCTTATTCAAATGAATTCAAACGCTTAAAGGGATGTTTTGAGAAGAAATCTGAGGTAAATAAAAGTTTAGATTTCTTTTTCGTTCTGGGAGAATTTTCTACGATTTGCAATCAAAATATTCCGTGGCATTTCTACTTCGTTTTACTAGTTAAAAGGTATTTTGGAACACTTGCCTTCTGCTTCAGTCAACTGTTGCTTTCTCCCCTCCCCAACGAAAATGCATTTTTCCAACTTAGAGAGAATCGAACATCATGTATTCTTCTCAACTGTGTATTATTAATTTGATTGGTTAACTATAAGTTTTTCTTTTTTATTAATTTCATTCTTCCCTCTGTTATTTATATCTAACTCCAGTTGAAACAAAAGCTCTAAATTCCCTCTGTGTACATTACATTAAAATATTTTCCCATTCAAGTGAAATGTCTAAATCTGCAATACGAAGTCATCGTTTTCCAGTGGAGGCGATTGAACGTAGTAAAGTTTTAAGGATACATAAACCAATGCATTTTCTGAATCTATTTATTTGTGGATCATTGTGTAGTGCCTCACTTCACAATACTACATAATGTCGGATCTTGTCTCTTTTCCAACGTCTTTATCTTCTTAAAGTAGCGAAAGCATAAGTAGTAACAGCCTAAAGAACACAAAATAAATTAATCTGACTGAAGTAAAATATTTCCCTTTGTGAAATGCCTGCCACCACTTAATTGAATGTTGCATTTGTAAAATGACCTTTTTTATATTTCAGGAAAAGCGGCTCACAGATTCCATTGTGCTGCGTTGTATTTAAGTATCTCGGCATTTAAGTGACAGCCTATCTTTTAATTCTTCCCATCAAAGTGAAATGGCACATGCCTGTGTTAATACCCAGCAGCCATGTATTTTCTCCTTCTTTAACGTTTTGTCTCCCCTTGCAGATTACATTTAGTTATAATTTTACTTATCGCTTTCTGCGGTTTTATTAATTTCCATGCCATTTTCTATTTCTTTAGTGCATTATCCACAGTGCTCCGGCCTTTTCTTTTGTGAAACATGCTGTACGGAGTCAAGTCAAATGCCTTCCATAATAACAAATTCACAGCAGTCACTATTTAAACTTTATCAACTCTGTTGTCTTCTCAAAGAAATTAAGAAAATCTGTCAAACCAGACATCTCTTTCAGAAACGCATCTTGACTCTCATTAATATTGTTCAACTTTTTTTAATGTGTTGCTGTTTTCTTTAACAGTGGACGTATACACTTTACCAATGAAGCTGGACTAACTGCTTGGAATTTAATGTATTCCACCTCCATTCTTTACACGTTGTGTTTATTTCCCCCATCCACGGGAAACTATACACAGAAATGTACATCGTTTTGAAATTTGAGATTTGAAATCACTTTTCTCCCTCTGTTATTTTTAACACTTCTGAAAATTATAGACAAGAAATCTGTAGTCCATTAAGAGTGTCCACTGTTTTGGACGCTTCTGGGTTTCATTGTATTGCCTCCCTGAATATCATTAACAACGATGTGTGACTGATCATACTCATCAACACAGTCTTTTTGACTTTTTTTTATGTTGAATGTTATGAATGATCTGTTCAATTGTCAACAATTGTTCATCAACTATCCATTTTCTTAGATATATTTTATTTCTGTCATGAATAATTCCCAACTCCAAGACAATATTCACTTTCAAGATCTCTTTTAAAATCTGCTGTTTTACTTAATATGTTCTACACAGTAGTGCTCGAGGAATCTAAACATTATTCTTTAGGATTAGCCTTTGTGTCAACGCTGTTGCTTAATTAGTTTCCTTTCCTATTATTTTTAGAGAGGTTATAAGACAGAGATGTCCAACAATCTGTTTGTCAATGCAGTAAAGTGAACAACTTGTGAAGCTTTGGATTTTTTACACTTGGAAGAAATGATGTAGCCTGAATGGGTGTGGCCAGCTCTCGCAGGATCTTTAGTGCTTTTGTTAGCTTTTATGTTGGTCAGAAGCTGATGGTGATTTGAAGAAGAGAGCTATTTCTTCCCCTCTCTCAGTTACAGTCAGAAACTAGAAGTTGTCTTCCCATTGCGGGCTTTGCATGTGAGAAAATCTGAATTCTGAATTTGCCTTTATGCCGAAGTTGTGTGATTATCGGATTTTACTATATTGGAACAGATAATTGGTTACTACACCTATGCTGTACTGCACCAACTACTTTTTATGGATATTCCACTTCTTTCTTGCTGCGGTGTTGCAGGGTGTCATGGCTCGTTTAAGCAGGGTCTTCACAGAGTTCTGTTCATGGACGTTGAGGTGAATACTCTTGTAACTGAGCATCTGGTCTGTATGCATAGCCTTTCTGTACACTCTGGTAAGGAATTCACCGTTGTTCGTATGTTTAACGAATACCTCTAAGAAGAGGAAAATCTAAACAAATTATTTGCAAATACTGGATACCTGATCAGATATATTCGCTAATACCTGGCATTAAAAAAGGCACGAAAAAGACACTGTGCCTTCTAATAAACAGACTCCCCTTCCCTACATTAGAAACGTTTCCGAACTAAGAACAAGTTTTCCCTCTTGACTTGGAATTATGACAGCACATGAACCAACAGCAAACTTCACAAGATACTATCCAGAACAAAATGCCTCACGCACACAACGTGCAGAGCAAATACGATATATAAAATATCTTGCAGAAAATGCCGGAAATATAGATGAGAAATGGGCCAGACACCCACCACCAGAATAAACAAGCATGAGCTTGCAACAAAACAACATGACCAGGCCCGCCTCATATCAATTCACACTAACAATGAAGGACACCAGTTCAACAGGACAACATTACGATGCTGGAACAGTACATACAGACACAAGTTTGGTAATTCCTGGATTCATCAACTGGTTCCATAAACAGAAATGCTGCAATATACCTCATCTAACCGACTACAACAGACAGAAGCGTATATATTCGGGGCAGACCGCAATAACAGTGCTTCATCTGGAGGCGACACAGCACTGAAGACATCAACCAGGAGGGACATGTTAGCAAGAAATGGAACTAGCTCAGTTCTTCGACCAATGACTTTAATGGTTCATACTATGAACTGCGTATACCGAGGCCAGTCTTGTAAATTCTTCCCTTTTTGTTACTTCATTCTAACTGAATTGATTAAACATCATCTATAGCAGATACATCACTATATGTTGACACCTCCCTTTTTCAATAAAAGAAAATAAATACAACACACCTCGCTTCTTACACCTGCTCTTCTTGAACGCCAAATAACATTGAATATTACTTGCGTCTTTGTCATGGTCTTCCTTCGCCTCCTCTTTCTTAATTAGCTGTCAAGCATGTTCATTTACTTTTCCATGTATGATCAACACATTTACCTTGCTGAACATTGCGTATGTATTCAGTTAACACAGCCTCAATCTTATTTTTAAACAAATATTAATTAGTTCATTTCTAATTTGGGCTGCACTTCCGCACATATTTTGTGACATTTCTGTCACAATCTAATTACCTTTCCCCTCTTCGCTGCTATCCATCTGTGCTTCTCGTCACATTTTGAATCTTTTCGACTCCAATTTGATGGCATCCTCGCTCTGTACTTATAAGATTGAGATATTGTCTCCAACATATAGCTCACCAGAAACTTTTTCTCGCACAATTCAAACGAAACACATTCCAAGTTTGCAGCACGCTGAGCCATTAGCCTTGCAACCGATCTCCCATGAATTGGAAGACATTTCTTTCCACATAGAATTCGAGCAATGCTTTTCCAGTTCTACTTTTAGATGCAGCACTTTTCCTCGTCAGGAAGTAAGTAAATCAGAGATTGTTGTATTTAAACAAAAAAAACTTTCCGTTCCAATCTGCATATGTTGTGCAAAACCTGCGCCACACCTTCCCCTGCCACCACAGGAATTGCAAACCCTGCGCCAACACCTCCTCCCTCACATCCATCCAAGGCCCTAGAGGAGCCTTCCACATCCATCAAAGATTTATCTGCACATCCACCAATATCATTTATTGCATCCATTGCATCCGATGCGGTCACCTCTACATTGGGGAGACTGGACACCTCTTGGCAGAGCACTTTAGGGAACATCTCTGGGACACCCGCACCAATCAACCACACTGCTCTGTGGCCCAACATTTCAACTCCCCCTCACATTCTGCCGTGTACATGATAGTCCTGCGCCGCCTTCACCGTCGCTCCCTCACCACCAGACTGCTGGAGGAAGAACGCCTCATCTTCCGCCTCGGAACACTTCAAGCCCAGGGCATCAACATGCACTTCAACAGTTTCCTCATTTCCCCTACCCCCACCCACCCTAGTTCCCAACTTCCAGCTCAGCACTGTTCCAATGGATTGTCCTACCGGCCTATCTTCTTTTCCACCTATCCACTCCACCCTCCTCCCTGACCTATCACCTTCATCCCCTCCCCCACTCACCTGTTGCACTCTAAGCTACTTTGTCCCCACTCCTACCCTCCTCTACCTTATCTCTCCACCCTTTAGGCTCTCTGCCTTTATTCCTGATGAATGGCATTAGCCCGAAACGACGATTTTACTGCTGCCTGAACTGCTGTGCACTTCCAGCACGTCTAATTCAGAATCTGATTTCCAGCATCTGCAGTCAATGTTTTTACATAGTTAATTTTAAACCAACTGCAAATCCTTTTCCAAGGATGCCTGCCTTGAAGAGGTTTTCCTCCTCTCTCTACAAGAATCTCGTGGAATCCCTCTCCCACTGCAACTCCCAGGTCATTTCCTCTGCCCTGAATCTCTTCAACAATGTCCTGAAACAAACTCGCTGCCACAGCCATATTTGCTTCCTCAGTGCCTGCCTCCATAACAAACACATCCCAAACGGACTCTGGACCACCTTTAAACCAGCAGAGTACGGACCCGAACAGGACAAACAGTGCAGACTACAGATTCAAAAACACCAACAACGGTTGTCCTTCAAGATCCTCCGCTCCACGCATGCAGCAATGTGCTGGCACCTAACCTGTCTACAGTCAGCCCTGCCTCAGCTAAGGGCCATACTCTCTCAGAATTGCAAAGGACACACTCTGTAATACATCCTCAGGAGAATTCATACTCTCAACAAACAGCATTTAAACTCCATCTCAAACATCAAAACTGTAAGTACAATAAACTTTTATTTACCCACATCCATAACCAGCGCTCCTCAAACATTCCAGAAGATTCCCTCAGCCTCTGGAACTGGTCAGACGCCATTAGCCATGCAGCTGCTGCAGCTGCAGCCCCCACGCTGATTGATGATGTCACTTCTGCCCCCATCATGGCCACTCCCACAGCCACTTCCGTCCCTCACAATTCCTCATGCATCACGCGTGACATCACTTCCGCTCCTCACATCATCGTGATGTCACACGCTCAGTGACTTCCGCCACCCCTACTGCCGTGCCCATAAACACTTCCACCTCCACCAACACCACTCACCTGCATTCTGCTGACATGCCCCCCTACAGATCCCACTGTCACCATTCCGGCCCCTAGAGCCCTGAAGGAAACACCACCACTGCTCATGACTCCACCCCCATTCTCCCTACCATCGCACCCACTCCAGTTACCGGCTCCGCCCCCCACTCCCAGCTTCACACCCACACCAGATCCCAGCTCCCAGCCCTGCTGAATTTTCACCATCCCTCCAGGCCTCCCCTCACTGAGGACGAATGATCAGTCCTCAGCAAAGGACTCAGCTTCATCCCCCTCCGTCCACGCATCAATGAATTTAATAAAAGCCATGACGTCGAACACTTCTTTCATCGTCTCCACCTCCGAGATTTCTTTCACAATCAGGCCACCTTCCGGGGACCTCTTTGCCCACCTCTAACACATGCATCCACCTGGACACTCCACGCTGGCCTATTACCTGTCCTCGAATTCTTCATTTTCAACTGCCACCAGGCCATTAACCACCTCAACCTGTCTACTCCCCTCCGCCACTCCAACCTCTCACCCTCACAACGTGCAGCCCTTCAATCCCTCTGCTCCAATCCCGACCTCACCATCAAACCAGCAGATAAAGGGGGCTCAGTAATAGTCTGGCGCACTGACCTCTCCACCACTGAAGCCAAACGCCAACTCGGGGACACATCTACCTACCGCCCCCTCGACCATGACCCCACCCCCCATCACCAAACCATCAACCCCTAGACCATACAGAACCTCATCACCTCAGGAGATCTCCCACTCACAGCTTCCAACCTCATAGTCTGGGAACGCTACACTGCCCCGTTCTACCTCCTTCACAAGATCCACTAGCCTGACCACCCTGGCTGACCCATTGTCTCAGCATGCTCCTGCCTCACTGAACTCATTTCTACCTACCTCGACACTGTCCTATCCCCCCTAGTCCAGGAACTCCCCACATACGTTTGAGACACCACCCACGCCCTCTACCTCCTCCAAGACTTCCGTTTCCCCGGCCCCCAATGGATCATCTTGACCATGGATATCCAATCCCTCTACACCTCCATCCACCATGATCAGGGCCTCCAAGCCCTCCGTTTATCCTCTCCCGACACCCCCAACAGTACCCGTGCACCGACATGCTCATTCGTTTGGCCGAACTGGTCCTCACCCTTAACAATTTCTCCTTTGAATCCTCCCATTTCCTCCAGACCAAAGGGGTAGCCATGGGCACACGTATGGGCCCCAGCAATGCTTGTCTCTTTGTTGGCAACGTAGAACAGTCGATCGTCCGTAATTACACCGGCACCACTCCCCACCTCTTCCTCCGCAACAATGTTGACTGCATTGGCACCACCTCGTGCTCCCACGAGGAGGTTGAGCAATTCATCAACTTCACCAACACATTCCACCCTGACCTTAAATTTACCTGGACCATCTCTGACACCTCCCTCCGCTTCCTGGACGTCTCCATATCCATTAATAACGACCGACTTTACACTGACATTTTTTACAAACACATCGACTCCCACAGCTACCTGGATTACACCTTTTCCTCCCCTACCTCTTGCAAAAATGCCATCCCGTATTCCGAATTCCTCCATCTCCGCCGTATCTGCTCCCAAGAGGACCAGTTCCACCACAGAACTCACCAGATGGCCTCCTTCTTTAGAGACTGCAATTTCCCTTCCCACGTAGTTGAAGATGCCCTCAAAAGCATCTCGTCCACATCCCACACCTCCGCCCTCAGACCCCACCCCTCGAAACGTAACAAGGACAGAACGCCCCTGGTGCTCACCTTCCATCCTACCAACCTTTGCAAAAACCAAATCATCCACCGACATTTCCGCCACCTTCAAAAAGTCCTCACCACCAGGGATATATTTCCCTCCCCACCCATTTCCGCCTTCCACAAAGACAATTCCCTCAATGACTACTTGGTCAGGTCCAAGCCTCCTACAACCCACCCTCCCATCCTGGCACCTTCCCCTGCTACCGGAGGAATTGCAAAACCTGCGCCCACACCTGCTCCCTCACATCCATCCAAGGCCCTAAAGGAGCCTTCCACATCCATCAAAGTTTTACCTGCACATCCACCAATATCATGTATTGTGTCTGTTGCTCCCGATGCGGTCTCTTCTACATTGGGGAGACTGGACGCCTCCTAGCAGAGCATTTTATGGAAGATCTCCGGGACACCCGCACCAATCAACCACACCGCCCTGTGGCCCAACATTTCAACTTCCCCTCACATTCTGCCGAGGACATGGAGGTCCTGGGCTCCTTCACCGCTGCTCCCTCACCACCAGATGCCTGGAGGAATAATGCCTCAGCTTCCGCCTTGGAACACTTCAACCCCAGGGCATCAACGTGCACTTCAACAGTTTCCTCATTTCCCCTTCCCTCACCTCATCCTAGTTCCAAAGTTCCAGCTCAGCACTGTTCCAATGGATTGTCCTCCCGGCCTATCTTCTTTTCCACCTATCCACTCCACCCTCCTCCCTGACCTATCACCTTCATCCCCTCCCCCACTCACCTATTTTACTCTATGCTACTTTCTCCGCACCCCCACCCTCCTCTAGCTTATCTCTCCACCCTTCAGGCTCTCTGACTTTATTCCTGATGAAGGGTATTTGCCCGAAAATTCGATTTTACTGCTCCTCGGATGCTGCCTGAACTGCTGTGCTCTTCCTGCACCACTAATCCAAAATATGCTGTGTCACGTTAAAGTTCTACTCCTTTCACCATCATACACTGTTGCCACTGATAACAGAGAGAATGTGATATAATTAATTGAAGCAGTATTATTTCATTTGGAATCACAACGTATGTATACCTTTCTCACTGTTAGACGTCTCTACACACAGGTCTGTATTCAGCTTGGCACTCTGATCCAAACATATGTTCAAGACAGTAATACCTGCAAATCTAATTACTATGAATTGCATGAGTACACATTCGTTCACATGGACTATAGTAAGGGTACATTGCCTGCACAGCCATCTCTATTCTACTTGATTGCTCAGAGCACATGAGAAAGATTATAAAAGTGTACTTGCCAACTGCAATCTTCAACTGCCACAACATCTTTTGATTTAATTTTTTTTTGGTCATAGAAACCACATGGAAGAAATGACCACTAGTGTTTTTTCTCTGAGGAAGCACTTCTGCTATCACGGATAAACCCCCTTTGAACAGTATTTTTATTAATTTACATTCTATTACTGATAACATTATTTTATACAGGTCGCAATGCGCTTTATGCATCTGCTGTCTTCTGACTCTGTCTAATTGTTCAGAATAGTGACAAAACAAAATTACCTAGAATTCTGTACCACTTTGCATTCCACAATCTCATTTAAACTCTGTCAGGAATACATGTTCTTTCACTCTTGTCCCCTGTTTTGGTTTCTTGTGAGTCATCCTCTTTTCTTCATTTTAGATGTCTTGGTCTTCTTCGTGACTTCGCCTGTTCCCCACGTTTCACTAATGAATGTTTCCGTTCGATTCCAAAAACTTCCTTGTAAAAATTATAGCTAGTTAGGAGTCTTTCCTTAACCTCTTTGCAGAAGTATTAAGCATTGTGACATTAATCCAAGAGAGTGGGCGCTGGAAGAGATATAAGAACGAAGACAAAGAACAAAGAAAATGTACTGCCCAGGAACAGGTCTTTCGGCCCTCCAAGCCTGAGCCAATCCAAATGTACTGTCTAAAACTGTAGGTCAATTCCTAAGCATCTGTATCCCTCTGTTCCCCACCTACTCATGCATCTGTCCAGACACATCTTAAATGAATCTACCATGCCTGCCTCTACCACCTCTGCTGGCAACGTGTTCCAAACGCCTACCACTGGTGAGAGGATTTCTGCAATAGTGTTACATATGTATTTAGTAGAGCCAGCATTAATTGTAACCATGCCGTTGCAAAGAAATTTCAAAAGTGCACTGCACAATTATGTGAAACATTGTCAAATTATCTCGAGTGCACAAGAGGCAGACAAAATCCAAGCAGTCCATTTCAGCCCGAGCCTCTGTCAATTATCAGGAATGACGGAATTGATAGACATCAGTGCTGTCCTGTAACAATTGTTCGTTCATAACCTGTTTGCTAAATCTCAGTTTAGGTTTAGCCAAGGACACTCGATTTTGGAACTCAGTTCAGCTTTGATCCAAACATGAACGAAAGAGCTTAACTCTAAATAGTGAGAGCGAATTCCTTCGACACGACGGCCACATCCGTATATGTATGTCATAAAGAAACCTTCAAGAAGATTGATGTCAATGGGTGCAACACCTTAAAGTTTCTCATTGTAATTATCTCAATACCAGAGCATCACTGCAGAAGATTTCCTGGGCAATGAATTAGGAGAAATATCTTCAGTTCCTTCATCAGTGACCTAATCCTCTTACACATTGATAAAAGTGGAGTTGCCCATTGATAGTTGTGCAACTTTCAAAAGTATTCACAACTCTTGAGATACAGATGCCTCTGTTCATATTTATCAAAACCTCCTCAACATTCAGGTTTGGACTGATTTTGGCAAGAAATATTCTTAACACATAATTATCTGGCAAAAGAAAATGTAACACTTGTAATCCAAGAAATAGCGAGTCCCCTCATTATTCCACGATATTGTCATCGTTGACTCCTCCGCCAGAAAAATAAATGGTTAGAAAGTGACACCAAAAAAGCATGCAAGTACCATGGCTACAACCGACGTTCAAATGCTGTGGATTCTACTTCAACTAACTTCCTTTCTGTTTCCTAAGTTCTGTTCACTATTTCTTGGCCAATAATGATGAGCATTTTTATGTATTATAATGCAGTTCTTTTCTTAACGTGACCTCTGATGTTCGGGGACCTGTTCGTGAGCGGAGTGATACACCACTGCATCAATATGCCTACATTCCAAATGACAGGCTTTGGGGTCCATTCATTCAATGCTTTCGCAGTTCCTTGATGTGCTTTAAGGCAGGCCATCGGCCAGGGCTTGCTTAAAATTGCAAGTATAATAAAAGATCAGTTAATGTAAAATTCGGCTGAGAGACTGTGACCAGTATTGGGCACCAGTGCGGAGTTTTTGTGTGGTGAAGTAGGTAGATCTTGAGCCAACATTATTCACCTGTAATTAGCATACAGAATATTGCACACAGGAAAATATCTCTGAAGTCATGACAATTGAAGTTCAATAAAGTAGTCACAGTTTCACTTTGTTTGCAGCCATTCTGCCTGTTGAAGTGGAAACTGGTCAAGTATACCTTACTGGATTTAAAATACCGTACTCTAATTTTATGCATTTTCTCTAGCTGTTCCACAATGTCATTTAACAATGTGGTTATATACTATTTTATCACAAGTATAATCATGGTCAATATATATTTATTTATCTTTTATTGTTATCTATCAACTTCTTCGCATTAAATTTACCTTTTTTATTGTCACAGTCAAATTTGGTGCATTAATTTCAGTGTTACCTGAAAGCCCAAAAGGTCGACTTCCATATCTTGATCTACAGTATAATTTTCAGTAGCAACGGTTTGCTAATTTAATATTCTGCATTTTGCATCACATAAGAACTTTGCACAATTCGTAGAAATTCATATGCTTTATCTTTAATTTTATTAAAACATGACTAATGCAGATATCACAACGATAGCACAGTCTATAAATCACTCCAATGACTCTACATCCTTAAAAGCAAAGTAAATTCGACATCCTTGCCTTCAGATGCATCACCGCCCAAGAAAAGTTCCACAATGTTGTAAACGTAACCCAGTCTATAAAACACACACACTCACAAAAAGTAACCTTCCTTCGAATGACTGTATGAACACTGCCCATTCCACGGGAAAGCAGCCAACTTAATCAAACACTTCACCCTTCTTCCCCTCCGAACTGCACGCTCTATATACTGTCTTCCATCGGACGTATGTTTGAACATACATGCTAATAGATTCAAGGGCCTCTTCTTCCCAGCTTTTATGAGACTTATGACTGGTCCTCTCCTGTGGTAGGACTGACCATTCTCTGAACCTTCTCTGTAGTTGTAGCACTGCATACTGCAACTGATCAATTCCCCCATATATTAGATGCATTTATATGTGGTACAATTTGTCTGGATGATACAGATGCCAAAATATTTCACCGTACCATGATATATGTGACAATAATACATCAAATCAAATCAAAGCTGATGAATGTTATTTAACATATAGTACCGAATTATTTTACAGTGTTATTAATTTTCTCTGCAATCTATGGGTATTCTCCCCATGTGCAGACTTTCAGTTAATAGAAGTTACTGGTGGGATTGATATTTCATTATGACATATATTTATCATTATGGAAGTAACTTTTTATCATATTAAAATAAACATTCAATTTACTGCCTAATGTTTACTGCAATTAATTACTTACAACTCTATCCCAACAATTCCCTAACAATAGTAACTAAACATATTTTACACAGCAATTTATTATCTGAATTATACTTCTGCATAGATGTAATGCAGTTAATTTAAGATTCCAAAATATCATTGAATTACATGAATTTTACTTATGGAAATGAGTACCAGAGAATATTAAAGTAACTTGCAATGTCACAGATATAGAAGGTACAACGTGGTCAAGAAACCTTGGTATATTTCGATTATCATATTATAACTAACACCTGAAATCTGTCTGGGATCAACAGTAAAGTGTTAAACTTAATTCAGAGCCTGCACTTCCTATTTCGCAACTTTTGTTGTCATTAACTCTATATTCTTATGAGCCTTTTACACTGATTGAATTCAAACAACGTCTTCTGATATACATGCAAAAATATCCCTCTCTTCATTGTTAATAATACAAAAGGTGATGCATCATGGAGTCATGAAAGAAAATCAGATCATACAGAGAATGCGCAATATGCTAGTAGGTGATACTGCGAGAAAATCGCACTTAGTGTTTCATTTCTGTTATCACAATTCATAATTGGAGCATTAACAAGTACAAAGAAATGGTAAGTAGGAGGGGCAACAAACAATAATTTCTTTTTTGATGCATAATTAGTGAACAAAAGCGACAATGTTGCAATGAAACAAAAATATGAGCAATGACAAAGAAAAATTCTCGAGGATAAGTGCAATAAATGAAAGCAGGATTACTCACATAAATGCAGTCCATATTGGGGGGCAATGGCAAATGGAAAGAGCCTTCTTCTATGTTTATTTATGATAAATGAAAATGAAGATGAAGCAACTATTCAGTCAGATGCAATCTAATCAGGTCAAATAAAAACAAATACTCAAGAAATATGTTGAGCAAATGTTAGAATGCATACCTTTCTCCTTACTTCTCAGTTTTTGTTCTGAATTTAATACATAAGAAGTGTTATTGACAGAAATGTAACAATGCAATATATCCACAATAACTATTGCTTGAAACAACAGGCCAATGTATGTACATATCAAATTAAAACACAATACTCGTGTTTCTTGAGTTCTGGATTATTTATCTTCGTTATTAAACTTCTGAAATGACAATAATTGATTTGTAGGACTTGTGAAACTACTGAGAATATCTCAAAGGTCATGTTAAAATATCGTGCAGCTGCTGTTTCGCTACTTTGCTATATCATGTCTAGGTTACGAATGTCATTTTACGCATGAGCAGCATACGGTCATAACTTTAATATGCATGAAGCAATGGACATGTAATTATGTACAACGGAATCTTTGAAAAAAAAGGAAACAATTTGCAAGTATGCTTTCTTCACAATTTTTGTCGTTTCTGTAGAAGTTACGAAAATGACATTTCTTCCACAACAACATGAATGTTAACAAAAAAAATGTTTTTTCCCTCATGTGGAAACATTTACGATTCTGT
Source organism: Chiloscyllium punctatum (assembly GCF_047496795.1). Taxonomy (NCBI): domain Eukaryota; kingdom Metazoa; phylum Chordata; class Chondrichthyes; order Orectolobiformes; family Hemiscylliidae; genus Chiloscyllium; species Chiloscyllium punctatum. The sequence continues at coordinate 34,497,794 of NC_092772.1, forward strand.
AGTATTGTTTGTCTGGTTGTGTGCCCGGTTCAAACAACGTTTGTACCCAGTTCCACCAAAACATTTGAATTGCATAAGTTTGAAATGTTAAACCAGAATGAGAAAATAAATTCTCTTAATACTAATACATGATTTGTTAAGGTCATGAATGCTTACTGTATGGCTGTCCTTTTGTTTTCCCCCGCTCTCCCGATGGACCATTTATAACTTTGTCAATCAAAATTTTACCCAGTTTTATCTTGAAAATGTTCAAGAAACTTGGTTCTGGTGGTTTTCTTGGGGTGGGGCAGAGAGAAGTCTAATGACAAACAACAGAGAAAAAAAAGCTAATATTTCTCTAAAATAGTCCTCCTTATCTTTCGAAGCTCGCCATTCTAGAAGCATTCTCGAAGGGAAGTGATATCTTACTATCCACTAAATGAGGTCTTTTCATCGTCATCCATTTTCTACAAATCACCTTTCAAGCATAAAAAATGCTTCAATAGATTAAATAATCCCTACAATGTGGAAACAGGTCAGCTAGATCAACAAGTCCAAACCGACACTCGACAGAGAAACCAACCCAGATCCATTCCTCTACCCTATTGCTCTAATTTATCCCCCTAAAACATGTACCTAACCAAACACATCCCTGAACACTATGGGCAATTTAGCATGTCTAATTCACCGAAACTGCATATCTGTGGAGCCCTCAGTGGGTGTCCATGCAGAGACGTGGATAACATACAAAGACAGTCATCCGAGACTGGTATCCAACCCAGTTCCCTGGTTCTGTGATGCAGCAGAGTTTACCACTTAAAAACTGTACCGGTCACAACATTATCATTCAAATGTAGAAATAAAATGCTCAAATCTAGAACGATAGTACATATTGTTCAAGTTGACCTCATACGATGAACTCTACACCTATAGTAATTATTGCAGAGACGACTCTCCAATCAGCTTTACATGCATGCAACGGCTTTGCCAAGTCACTGGAAGTAAAACAAAACTGCTATACATAATGCATAAACAAAGAACAAAGAATAAAAGAACATTACAACTCAGGAACAGCCATTCACCCTGCTAGTCTGCATTGATCCAGATCATCTGTCTAAACCAGTTGCCTATTCTCTAAGAATCTGTATCCCTCTGCTCTATGCCCATTCGTGTATCTGGGAGGAAGTGAGGACTGCGAATTCTGGAGATCAGAGTCGAGAGCGTGGTGCTACAAAAGTGCAGCTGGTCATGCAGCATCTGAGGTTTAGGGTGAATTGATGTTTCAGGCGCTGGCCCGACATCATGATTCGTACTTATATATGACATAAACTGGGATTTTCATTGACCATGATTGCTTAAGATATCTCATGACCCCTTTTAGCACTCTTAATTCCTCGTTTCAGATTGGTCCTTCTTTCCCAATATTCTTCCAAACCTTTGTCTGTTTTCTGTCACCTAGACCTTATGTATGTTTTCTTTTGCCGTTTAGCTGGTCTCACAATTTCATTTATAATCTATGGCTCCATGATCTTGCCATCTTAATCCCTCTTTCTCAACGGGACATGTTTGTTCTTCACTCTAATCAAACTCCCTTAAAAAACCTCACACATAGCAAATGTGGATTTCCATTTAAACAGCTCCTTCAAATTCACATTCCCCAGCTGCTGCCGAATTTTGCGATCATTATCCTTCCCCAAATTTAGCACTATTTATTTAGGACCTTCTTGACATTATCCATGAGTATTCTAAAACTGACGGAATTATGAAGACTATTCCCAAAGTAATCCCTTATTGAAAATTCAAACATGTGGGTGCGCTGTATCCCCAACAGCAGATCCAGTATAGCTTCTCCCCAAATTGCATTATCTACATAATCCTCCATAAAACCGTCCTGGATATTCCTTACCAATTCTACTGCATCGAGACTTATAACACTTACTGAATCCCAGACAATGTCGTGAAAATCAAAATCTCCTATCACCAGCACCCTGTTGCTCCTAGATATTTTCATAATCTGTTCACATATTTGTACTTTAACCTCACACTCGCTGATGGGAAGCTGGCAGTATGCCAAAAGCATTTTTATCACACGTTTCCTATTTCTGAGCACTGCCAATATTGCCTCACTGTTCGAGTCCTCCACAGTGCCCTCCGCCAGCAAAGCTGCCATATCCTCTCTGACAAGTAATGCAACACCTCCACTCCTTTCATCTTCCTCTCTGTCTCGCCTGAAGTTTTTTACCATGGGATAATTAGTTGCTAATTATCCCTTCCCTCAATCAAGTCTCAGTAATAGCGATAACGTCATATTTCCAGGTAATAATTTAAACCAAATATCATCTGCCTTACCAACTACACTTCGGACATTAAAACAACTGCACTCCCAAGCCTCTTGTGTCTTTACAATCATCATCTGCTCCCTGCCTACTCTTCCCCTTAGTCACGTTAACTTCATTTCTTCGTTCCTGCAAAGCTTCAATTACGACTTCCTTACTGTCCACTAACTTCCTCAATTAGTTCTCATCCCCATGCCACATCAGTTTAAATCCGCACCAACTGTGTTTGCAAAAACACCTCTTCAGACCTTCCTTCCAGTCTGGCCCAGGCGTGGCACATCCAACTAGTAAAAGTCCCAGCTCACAAAAAATCAGTTGCAATGTCACAAAAATATTAACACCTTCCTTCTGCACCATATCTCAAGCCACACATTCATTCTGCCTATTGTTACATTTCCACGCTGATGAGCATATAGCACTGGTAGCATGTTGAGATTACTACCTCTGAGGACTTACTTGTTAACTTTGCTTCTAACTCCCTGAATTCTGTGTGTGGACCTCATCTCATTTTTTAAAAACCTAATTCATTGCTACTTACATGCTACTTACCTCTCCCTTCAGGATGTTATGTAGCAGATATGAGACATCTCTGACCCGTGAACCTGGGAGGCAACATACCATTCAGGAGTCTCGTTATAGGCCTACCCACTTCCCTTGTAATTGAATCCCCGATGACTGTAGTCTTTCCACTCTTTTACCTTAATTCTGTACTGCAGAGCCAGTTACGATGCCATGAACCTGGCTGCTGCTGAGCCATCCCTACCACAGTATCCAATACAGTATACCTGCTTTGGAGGGATATGACCGCAGAGGACATCTGCAATACTTTCCTTCTCTTTTTCTGCCTTTTCTTTATCCATTCCTTTTCTCCCTTAGCAATTAGTATCTACAGTGTTACTAATTCGCTAAACGTTCTATCCATGACCCCCTCAGCATCACGGATGCTCCAAAGTGAGTCCACGTGCAGCTTCAGAGCTGTAATACAGTCTAACAACAGCTGTAACTGAACACCTTTACTGCACGTGAAGGAGTCAAGGCCATCAACAGTGTCCCTGAGCTCCCACATTGAGCAAAACGAGCATAACATGGTGAGGCAGTTTTACAAATGGAATCAAGAAAGGCTGTAAATTGTAAATGGGTCGTGGTGCTCTGGGGTAATATGGAAATTGGTGTTTACAGTTAGGAAAGATTAATTGGCATCACTAGGATGTAGTAATATTTCTAAAGATTGATTGAAGTGACTATCGTTACTGTAGAGCTTATCAATCTTGTTCAAAACACAGAAAAACGTTGAAACCAGTGCAATTCACTAAACATTTTGAAGCTAATTGAATTTGTTCCAATCAAGATCTTCATGAATCTGATGGAACAGGAAATGACTGAATCCAAGTTACATCAGATCATTAACACCAACAAAAATGCATCCTGCTGGTTTCAAATGCTCATGAACAATGTAATGTTATTTGGTAATTTTACCCAGTTGCAAAATATGGTTTTGTCAATACATTTTCCTCTCTGCTCATGAATTTCTTAAGTGCATTTCTATGTAAGTAAATTATTTTGATTTTGTTATGAATCTGAATGATGTTTCATGGTTCCAGAGGGTGATACTGTGTGCAAAAAAAGTACATGAACTAATACCACGGCATTGAAGATAAACCTCAATTTTGATTGCTCATATTAACTGGGAAGTACACATTAATTATTTATAGCTTAAGTACAACGTTTGTGCGTGCAACTGAAATACTTTATTCCCCCAACAATTTCATGTGGTATCCTTAGAAATCTGATATAAGCCCATTTTTTTTTGTTCACCTGAATCTTGGCAAGTTTCTTTCAAAAGTTTCTGTTCTGATATTGAACAAAAAACAAGTTTAAATGGGTAAAGACAACAGTTCTTAAACTGTTAAACAATATACAAAAATATTCTGAAAAGCATCTATAAGGAATTTGGCCAGACAGATGCCGAGATTGTCCCATTTCATTTGTGACATTAGTGAAGATGCAATCACTTAATCATTGAACATGAAAAACTTACTTGGATGAAGAAAAAGAAGAGCATTCTCGTTCTTCACATTCAACACTGGTTCTCTGGCAGTTGCAAGTAAGAGCGTCGTAACATTGCTTTTGCTTGTGTGTCACTTTTTTAAAATCATGATAGTACTTGATAAGTCTTTCTTAAACTGGCCATTCGAGAAACAGACTTTGACCAATGGAATGTGCTCCTTCTTCATCTTGAATCCTTGTTGTGATATAGTTCTAAGTATTTTATTTGTGAATCTTGTTTTTGTTGCTTAGTCTTTGATATTAGTGATGGCAGAACTTAAGTGTGCAATTATGCAAGCAATGTGAGGGCTACAAAAAGCCACAGACAGGGAATACATATGTGTTTTCTTAACAGAATAAGACTTCACAGCAATTCTGATAATGTGAGCAAATTGTAACTATATCCAATAATTTTATTACACTTGAAAGTTTGAAGATAACATTAACATATAATATCATCACTCACTGGAAAGCAAACAAAATCCGCTGACACATTTAATGGATAGCAGGTACCATTTTAATGTAATAAAAATGTGAGCTTTTCGATGAACCAAAATGGCTGCCACTCAAGAGAAGCTATCTATAGAAGCCATTATGTAATAACACAATATCTAAGTGCCATATCGCTAAGATAAATTATTTTCATCAACACATGCCCAGCGAGTCTCCATATGAATCATTTATTCTTGCTGTAATGTAATGCTATTCCTGTATGTTCCACTGAACTTTTAAATATCCTTCCATTCGGTCGCATGCATATATACGTTTCACATTTGAAGCGTTGTGCATGAGGTCATCATATCTCATGATAATATTTATGAATTGGCTGCAGAGGTGGAAATGTTGGATTGATAAATGGTAAGAAGTTCTCATGGTACCAAAAAAGTATTATATCCAGCATCCCCCACCTCGCCAACCTGAGGTTGACAAATAACGTGTGTTTAATTTAAGTTGATAACATTCACTGCCTTTACCAAACTTGGAAATTAATTGTTACAGAAAATGAACTTAAAACATTCTGTATTGTCCTGATATTCATAGTAGGTCAGGTATCAGATTCAGTTATTTCATGATCGAAAGAACAAAATAAATATGGGATGTGGAAACAGAGACTTTTTTTAAATTGCATCGTTTGACGTCTCACAGACTAGTTTACGTCAAAAGGAAAGTGTAGCCGGATGATAAATAGGGTGAATTAACTCCATTGTGCTAAACAGTCTAATATTGTCTTAAAAGCATTTGGTGAACTGATTTGCTTATTTTAATTTAAAAGATAAAGAACATATGCCGAAAACATAATCCCTTTTACATGATTTACATGACACAATCCCCAAGCTGCTGGAATGAGGACTGGGAAGTTACATTCGTTTCCTCACTATTATGCATGTATTACAATCCCAAAGTACATCTTCGTCAATGCAGTTGTCTGCTGCAAAGAGTGTCAAGGTCCACATTCCGAAACCATTGTAACTGATGCGTGATGTTCTGAATTCCCCAAATGTTTTAGAAAGACTCTTCAATTTTCAAAGGCAATTTTCTGGGCCTCCATTGAACAGCACCATAGCGTACATGTCAACTTTCCTGAAACTCTGAAATACTTTCCAACTTTGACTGCGTAAGGCACAGCTGGTTCTATTCAGAACAATGATCAAGCACTTTACAGATTCAAAAGGAAAATAATTACCATTCGCCAACCTTTCCACAGCGGCCTCTGTTTTAATTGCCAAGGGAAATGAAGCGTATTTTAAAATGTGAAACACAGGCAAGTGTTAGCACAAGATGCAGATCATTTACATTTGCAACGGGGTATATATGCTGTCCATAGTCCACTCAATTAACATTTTGATTAAAATTGCAAAAAAATAATTTTCATTATGAAAGCAGCTTAAATCAAATTGTCATCGCGCCAACATTTATATAACAAGATCCTCCGAAATCCTGTCTCTTGATATCATTAAACGTGATTTTTCCAGCATTGATGGTAGTGTCATCAACAGTTCCGAATTGCAGATCTTTGATCCAATCGCTACAGAAAAAAAACAGAATAATTACTTTTGTATGAGACTAAGATAAACTATTAGTCGTCAGTAAAATGCACCAAATGTACAGGAACAGGGCCAAAAAAATCGTAAGATCATGAGAAATAGGAGCGAGAGTAGGCCATCTGGATGATCGATCCTGCCCCGCCATTCAATTAACTCATAGCTGGACTCGTGGACTCAGCTCCACTGACCTGCCCGTTCACTATGAAACATAACCACTTTTCTGTTCAATAATCTATCTATCGTTGCCTTAAAAAAAAATCAACGTGGTAACCTGAACAGCTTCATTGGACAGTGAATCCTACAGATTCACAACCCTTTGGCTGAAGAAATTTCTTCTCCATTCAGTCACAAATTTGATCACCATTATATTGAGACTATACCACCAGTTATGGTTTCATGAGCCAATGAAAAGAAAAGCTCCTTACATTTGTTTTATCTGTTCACTGGATAATCGTATAGGTTTTTGCAAGTTTCCACCTCACATTTTTCGAAATTCCTGTGCGTGCATTCCCGTCAACTTAATTTCTTCTCATAGTTCAACACGCACAATTCCAGTATTAATCTACTGAACCTCCTTTGCATCCCCTCCGTGCAAATGTATCCTTTCTCAAGTAAGGAGACCAAAACATTCTTTAGTACTCCAGTGTGGCCTGATGATCGCTGTGTACAAATACACTATGCCCCTTCTGTTTTTAAACTTCATCCGTCCCGAAATGAAGAACAATATCGCATTTGCCTTCTCAGTTACCTGCTGCAACTGCTAACCAACTTTTTATGTTTCCTTCACAAGCACATCCATGTCCCTCTGCTCAGAATACTGTAATTTTTCACGAATTGCATACCAGTCTATTTTGCTGTTAATCCTACCATAATTGATGACTCCACATTTAACACAATCTCCCCTGAGCCATCACCACAGTTTTATTTCACTTAAACCACATCTCTATTTTCATTATGCTTCAGTAATATTTTTGAAGAAAACAACTACTTCTATTTTGGAATTCATTCTAAGATTTCTCTTTCCAAGACTGTAATTTCATATTCCATGTGCTTAGCAACATGATTCTTACCCGTGTCTTGGAGATTGACCTTCAAGGCGTTTATATCTGTGATGAAAGGGACAACACATGAATTTTGTTGGGTCCGACCATCTCAGATTATGACTTTGGCTAAAGTGGAAGAATTCACGTTCAGGCGATGATCTGTTTCATGGAATATGCTCCAAAAATTTGCGTGTTAAAAAACCTAATGGAAAAACGAGGTCTTGAACAGGATTAACAAGTCAAGAATGGTTACAAAACATTCCTCAGTAGGTGATATTTACCCGATTACATCAACTTGCTTGAATGGAACAGCAAGTAGCGTCGAGAATGTAACTGTGAATCATGTTTGTTTTCACCTGTTTACGTCCAGATAGAATAAAAATCCAATATAATTCCGTCAAATTTGCAACAAGAGTATGCTGGGCAAGACGTCTTCCTTTCAAGGTCGGGAACACTTAATCTGGCTGAGAATTAAGCAATCACAAAAAAAATCTCTTAAGTTTCTCTATTTTGTTTGGAACGATATTCCAATGAAGGTTCATGACTACGTGCATGAACTAAGATGCAGATCAAAGCAAAGTATATACACACCAGACATACACATTTGAATGGCGCCATGTGATGTATAATATTATAAGCGTAGCACTGTCACTAAAACATTACATCGAAAGCATATATGCGAGATAGGTTGAATGTGTAGCTATGTAAGTTTGAATTTGAGTATTGAACAAGTTATACATTTCACAGATATTCAACTGTCAGGAGTGTAAAAGGGTATAAGATACTGTGTAGATAGGTGTGTTAAAATCAATTAAAGGTGTTGTGTTAATAGTGAATAATAGAATGGGGTTAGTACTGTCTGGTAATAGTGGCATTAATGCCGGTTGTCAGCAGTGGACGAGAGCTTACTGTCGATTGGTTGATGGATGAACTGGTGTGTTGGGATAATTTTGTTTGAAAATGTGATATTATAGGTTAGCTGTTAGCGTCAGGGCTTTGTTGATGAGCAAAGAAATATGTCTTTACGAAGGAAGGTGTTAAAGTGCCTGCGGTAGAGTAATATGATGATGACATGCAATGTGACATAGGATATCTTATTAGCTTTTGCTCAGATATGAAGTTGCAGTGTCAGGCTGCATGGTTTTGATGATATTACTAAGTTAGGATGAAAAAATGCAAAATAGTTAATCAGAAAATGTCGATGGTGAGGTTTCAAGTTTTCAAAATGCAAAGTTTTCTTGTACGTTTTCAGAAGGTCTTTTCTGTAACATTTCATGCTGGGTCGCAGACCAAAATGGGATAATTGGTAACATTTCTAATGGTCTATTTGTGAAACAGATTAGCAGCCTACCTGGGACTGAGCTAACAATGATTGTGGGTCATTGCCTTGTAGCGTAGGTAAACCGTTTAATCAGTGAATCTTGCTGTTTTCACGATTTCGCACTTGCATTTATTGCATCAATGCAGCATTCTTAAGTATTGACTCCAATGAATAATATGTTTTACTGCAGTTTAACAGTATTTTGTTTTCCATGAGATCAGTTGGACTATCATGCCACATTTTAATTTTTGCTGTTTGTGAATTCAAATCACAAAAAATGAAAGATTCTATGCATTTTGGCTCATTACGAGTGGATTGCTTCACAGCCACAACGCACATTTGCAGCAAAGTGCTGAAACATTATTGGTATGAACAGAATATTCATTACAAAACAATTCATTGAAAGTGGTTTCACAGTTTCTGTTCCTTGTCACAAGGCTGGTTTAAACACGCTTTTGAAATAATAGACAATTAATAAACAATATACAAATACAAATTTATCAACGCCATGGATAGAGATCAAATTAATGGCGCATGCAATCATTAACACATCAAATAAATAAGTTAGAACCTTCCGCTTAAGCGAAATCGTTGTGCCTGTTTGATTATGCTTATAGCTATGGTGTGATTGCACGTATTTTAGAGAAGGAAAATACATAACATCACAGAAAATATTAATGCATTTTCCTTTTGTGGCATGGTGGCTCACCGCTTAGCACTGCTACCTCATAACGCCAGGGACCCGGGTTGAATTCCTGCCATAGTTAACTGTTCGTGTGGAGTTTGCACATTCTCCCCATGTCCATGTGGATTTCCTCCGGGTGCTCTAGTTTATTCCCCCATTCCAAAGATGTGTAGGTAAGGTGAATTGACCATGCTAAGTTGCCTATAGTGTAGAGGCATTAGTCAGGAACAAATACAGGGTAGGGAATTGGTGGGTGGGTACTCTTCGGAGTTTCGGTGTGGACTTGTTGGGCTGAAGGGCCTGTTTCGATACTGTAGGTAACTTAAATTAATCTAATCTAATCATAACAGGAGCCCCTGGAAAAATCCCTTTAATTGTGAACTTATTGTGGATGAGAAAATGAGCTCGAGGATGTGCCTCGACTAAAGTATTCTCCTGAAACGCTTCCATGTTTTCTTTGTGTATATGTTTTTGTCAATGACATTAATGCTATCGTTAAGAACAATAAAAGAACGAATGTGTCACTGTTTTTGCAGATCCAACCCATTTCAAATAAATGTAAATCCCATGTAACTTTGAAAATTGATGTTGACATCTATAAAAAGCAATTATTTTAAGATATTTATCATTGCATAGAATTTAATAACATAAATTATATTTCCGCATCTTTGACTTACCTTTTTCTTTCTGAGTCAGTTTAATATCTAACAAATGGAAATGGAGTGAATGTTAAGTACTCAAGTAAACAAATATGACTGACAGATTAGGAGCAATTATTAAGAAAAATCTTATTTAATGCAACACAATGAATTCACAAATCCAATAATCACACAAGCGAATTCTCCAAATTCCAGTTTATCAAGGTGTTTCTTTACTAACTATCTTGCTAATTGCAATGAGATGTTGCTGGTGCTTGAAGTCAAATGAAAGCAAAATTATGTACAATATCCTGGTTTGGGTTTGGTTAAAATGAACGTTAATAGAATCGTGCATGGGGCTGATTGGTACTGAAAGAAAACTTATTCAGAAAATGGCTTGCATAAGGTTAAGTTTATATTGTAAAATGGGACAAGAACTATCTTTATTAAATTCTGAGAAAAGTTTGGCTACTGATAGGTATAGTCAACTATTGATGCATTGTGAATGTGAATGTCCATGTTGCCCGTTATGTTATGAAGTGGTTCAAAGATATAAAAAGAAAACAAACACAAGAAAAAGAAGTCTGGTTATAGAAAAGAGGAAGACAAAACACAGAACCGTGGAGTTTCACTAAACTAAATGGTATCAGTAAATGAAACTGAAAATAAATCATCTGATGCTTATAATCGTAATTCAACGTTCCATTTGGAAGTCAAAATGCTGAGGTGAACCAGCAAGTAATACATAGTCGAAATAAGTCGTTCTTGCATTTCTGATTTCATGAGGCAGTGTACTCGGTTTTCACTCTATTCACTCGTCACAAGTATATTTTCTCATCATCATTATAGCGATGTACATCCTATTCTTTATACTACCTCAGAAATTAAAACTGAATCAGTAAAAGTAAATGAAAGCCACATCAGAGAAGATGCATTCTTACTGTGAGCTGTGCGGCAGCATATACTTTTTAAAATGAAAAATAATGTTTTTTTTAGAAGAGGAAAACAAAACCGATAGCTTTTCCCCTCGGAGCATGAATAAACAAGCATATGGATTATAGACAAAAGTTGAGCAATGTTGAAAAAACAAGGAAGATCAGGCTCATGAACTGAACCCTTACCGGTGTCCTGCAGAGTTTCCTTCAAAATCTGTAGATCTTAAGAAAGTAAGTATTAATAATGAAAATAATTTAATTTCACGTGAACATAATTGTATAAATTTTAGGCTGAGAGGATGTACTGCATGCAAGTTTCATGTCACAAAGCTAAAAAAAATTAAAAAATCAACTCTGAATAGACAAACTACTTCTGAGGCACAGCGGATTCATATTCATTTAAATTATAATTGCCGAATCAAAAAATTCAACATGCAAATGACATCATGACTTGACTGCTGGAGTTATCCATTCACATTTTTGTCATATCTAGAAGAAATGTGAGGTTGAATTTTACATAGATTGAACAACCACCTCGATGTCCACAAACAATAAAGTTCATGTTTACTTTTCCTTAACTGAAATGATATGATTAAAATTCTATTCATTATTTAGATATTATTACCATGTTTAATTATACTGTCTAAACTCTAACCAATTGTAAGTACTTGCATCGATCACGTTTTGGTGCATTATTGATGTAATCATCCTTACTTTCTTGGAACATTAACTACCATAGTTAAAAGCATTCATGTATTCCATTAGTTTAGCTTTGAAATACAAAACCTAGCTCTGCACGTCCACGTATCACACAAACCTCGAATAATCTGTTAAAAAACAAACCTGTGCTGTGCTATTTGAGGATGAAAGAGAAAGTGAGGACTGCTGATGCTGGAAATAACAGTCAAGATTGTGGTGCAGGAAAAGCACAGCCGATCAGGCAAGATCCGAAGAGCATTAGAATCGATGTTTCTGCCATAAGCCATTAATTGAAATGACCAGCATGACATGTACTTCGCAGCACAGTACAAAAACTTCTGCACGATTGCAATTCAATTACATTCTTGATTGAATATTATCCTGTTTTATCTCAAAATGTTCACAATTCGTTGAGCACTTGTTTCTTTTATTCTTATAAACGTTTAGGAATCGTTACGCGATCCAACTTGAAGTTCGATTGATCAATACTTATTGGCAGCAGTTTGTCTGGCAAATACGATAATACTAGTTTGCGCCTTCCTAAATTACTAATTTTCTTTTAGCTCTGATGAGCTCAAATATAACTTTTCTTAAGTCATTCTAGACTCAATCATGAATCGCAACGATTATTACATAAGAGGTGCTCCCTCAGTCGCCTTGTTTTCCATAAATATCAAACTAACTTCAAAGATTATCATTAAGGAAGAGAATTGAAAACCTTAAAGTTCCATCAAAGCATAGCTGTATCCAACTTAGAAAAGAATTGAAAGGAAGTCACGCTTTTTTTAGGATTTCACTAGTTTTAGTGCTGTTGATCTCTGAAATCGATTTAAATTCCATTTATGTAAATAAGAGCATGTTAAAATTCGGGGCAAATCAAATTTTTGTACCAAAAAACAACAAAAAAAGCACTTTATGAGGAGCAGCACTGCTCGTTGAATAGACACTGCCCTCGAACAATTATAATGTTATATAAATGTTGAAGGATCTTCCATGTCCAAAATTTGCTTAAGCACACAAGGCACAATCCATCAGACCATAACGGAATCTTCGACAGACAAGATGCCTTGAAGGCAGAAAACTCATCCCGAATCAGATGGCCTAAGAGACCTTGGAGTTTGTCAGTTCTGGTCAGACTCTCGTTAATGAGTAGATAAATTCAGACAGGTTGAGTGGAGTAATCAGGTTGCCTATAATCTCTTCAATTCTAGCTTTGCAATTTAGTCAAGTTGAATTGTGAGTTTTCTGGTGCTTGCTACATGAATGCTTAGCTGATATTTGAGTGAATAGTTATCAATATCTGGATCAGCTAAGCTTTGGTATGTGCTTGGTGTTATTGTCCGCTGTAAAACGTGACTGCAGCTGTATTGTGGAATGGCACAAGAGAAAAAAAAGGATTTCAATTATGTAATATTTCCTAGCTTTTTTCATGATGTATTGCAGATCTTCACAACGTCAGTGTAAAGCAACTCTGAATTATGATTTTGAGAAGGGTTTTGTTGTGCACAGGAATTGTTCATTTGATAATGAAAATTCCTGTTCAATTTCTACGGAGAGCATGGCGTGAGGGTGTCAGAATGTCTCAGCATGAATTTTGCTTGTATATGCAATCCTTGACCAGAGAAGTTGGCTCATACGTATTCTCTATCATGAAGATCTAAAAAAAACTACCTGAAATATCTGATAATTCTTTAACTCAAAGTATGACAATGCTCCATACATATAAAATGGTCCTTAAATTTCCTTTTGTTAGTCAAGACCACTGAAAATTAACTGACTATGCTATATTCTTGGCTCGTTTCATTCCTTACTTTTGTTTGTCGAGATTCCTCCTATGTTGTGTAATTTTCCAATTTTATCCAGGATCTATCCCGCAAATGCAAATTTATTTGTCTTAATTGCTCTACTAAAACTTGCAAAAGACAATAATGATAAAATATGATCGATTCTGTGTGAATTGTTGCGCTTACCTTTCAGTTTCTCTTTGAGGAGGGTCTCTAATCAAAACATAATTAAAATCTATGTGCATATTTCTGTATATTTTGTGCACTGATCCGTGTGAAAATATATTCAGAACTAGCATAGATTCAACACAGAGAAAAGAATGAAAGTGAGAAACCGGGCCAAGAATTTTCATCTTCCAGCCAACTGTCGAATATCGAATTCTTCATTAAAAATTCTGCTCGCTAATTGCAAGACAACTGGAAACAATATCAGCACAATAAATAGCAATACATCTACATGAATTGATCTTACGATAGTTGAACCTGTTTCGTTATACCCAAATCTGGGTTGCCTTTATTTTGAGAAGGTGCACATCAGTAATATCGAAATAAAACAAAGACTCAGAGTATCAGGTTAGAAATGACTTGTGTTGGAAAACGGTGACTGCTTCAAACACGTGTGTAAAGATCCATACACCAGAGCCAAGAAACTTTAGAGTGTTGTGCGTAGCATAATAAGAAACGAAAGTTAACTTTAATTACAATTGATTGATATGCATTGTTGTTACGTAACAATTATGTAATTTCGAATTTGGTTCAAAAATGTAGCTGACACAAAGTTAACCGCTAGATATAGACAATATGTATAATGTGCTTTTTAAATAGTTCAATGCTTCAACTAAAGGTTTACTTTCTTTCCATGTAATTTCTGGATAAATGAGAATGCAATTTGTCATAATTTAGAGGACTTAAATATGTTGAACTCAAATAATTTTATGTAATTATCAAAACGTCATTGGACATAAAGATTATGTATGAAAATACAAGACTGAGTGTATAACACGAGTATACCAACTCAATAGACACTATGAAATTAGTTTACTGTCCAGATTTTTAACTAACATGCCAGTAGTGATTCTACTATTCGTATATAATCAGAGCAGTTTGGATGTTCAAAGTAATACTCATATTGGCAATAGGGTAATTTTGATAATTATAGTATTCTTATAACGAGACTGAGTTCCTTCCAGACTCAACTCAGCACTTGTGCACCGACGTTGGTGGTGGACAGTTGATTTTTCATATCGAACGCCTGTGCCCAGCAGAATTCCAAATCTATTGATGTTGGGTCGACTGTTATTTGCCATTGACAGAAATGATTTGGATGAGAATTCAGGAGGCATGCTGAGTAAGTTTGTGTATGACGCCGTCATTGGTGGTACAGTGGACAGTGAAGAGAGGTATCTACGATTGCAAAGGGACCTTGATTTATTGGATAAATTGGCCGAAAGATGAGGGCTGAGGCTAAGTTAGTTTGGATGAATGCAGAGTATTACGTTGTAGCAGAACGTCAAAGGGCAAGATTTATACAGTTAATGGTAAGTTCCTGTGTTGTGTTGTCCAACAGAGGTACATAGAGCTTCACTTACACAGGTCTTTGAAAGTAGCATCGCAGGTATACAGATAGGTTACTTAAGAACACATTGAGCACGTCTACTTTCACTGTGCAAACCATTGAGTATGGTCATTGGGAAGTGATATTCATGTTTTGCAGAACGTTGGAGATGCCTGCTTTGGAGTACTGTGTACAATTCTAACCGTTCTGCTATAGGAAGGTTATCTGTAAATTCGACAGGTTTCGGAAGGAGGAAACATCGATTTTGCTGGGACTGGAAGGATTGAGTTAAAAGGAAAGGCTGGGTAGACTGGGACTTCTTCCACTTGAACGTAAGAGCTTTAGGAGTGACCTTATAAAGTTGTAAAGACATTATGAAGGGCAAAGTAACGGTGAATAACAAAGGTCTTTTTTCCTGACAGTAGGAGGTTCCCATCCAGAGGTCGTATATTTAAAGTGAGAGGAAAAACATTTGAAAGGGAATGACGGGCAACTTTTACACAGAGGCTGGCTCGTATGTGCAATGACTGCCAAAAGAAGCGATCGACTCAGTGAAGTTCCAGCACTTAGGGGAATTTCAGAAAGTTATATGAGTAGGAAAGATTCAGATGGATTGAATTGAATTTATTGTCACGTGTACTGAAGCACAGTGAAAAGCTTTCTTTTACGAGCAATAGAGGCAGGGCAAAGAGTTAAGTGGATTAGATACGTAAACAATAGGTAAACAGTGGTTAAAAAAAACCAAAAACACAGGTAGACGCGAATGTTAAGAGATTGTCAATCCATTCAGTATTTTAAAAACAGGAGGGTAGAAACTGTTTCAAATCGCCTGGTGCATGTTTTTAGGCTTGTCTCCGATGGTAGAGATTGCAGAAAAAAACTTTGCCAAGGTTAGATAGATCTTTAAGAATACTGGCGGCCTTTCCTTCACATCAGGCCTGATGGATGGATTCTATAGATGGAAGATTGGCCTTTGCGATTGTCTGGGCCGAGTTCACCACTCTCTGTAACCGTCTCCGATCTTGAATAGTAGAGTTGCCATACCAGGTAGTGATACATCCAGTCAGAGTGCTCTCGGTGGCGCACCTATGAAATCTGGCCATTGTATTTGCTGTCATGCCAAACATCCGCAGCTACCTGAGGAAGAAGAGACGTTATTGGGCCTTTGTAACCAGTGCATCCACATGAAGAATCCTAGAAAGCTTGTTGTGAATGACAACTCCGAGGAGCTTGACACCCTCCACTCGTTCCACCTCTGTGCTGTCTATGTGCATGTGACATGAGTAACATCCCACCGAACAATTCAAAAACATTTATATATATATATTATTAATTTTATGGACAGTGATGTTTTTAATCTCTATGAACGCGTTTTGAAAGCTAATTATGATGCTTGTATCTTTGGTTAGTTGTGATTTCGAAATCAATGGTGATGAGTATCTGGCTGATTAAACATAACTATTGCTGCAATGAAAATAGTAAAGTGCAGAACTCTTCTACTGATTGCATTGAGGAAATAATTAACAGTGCAGAAAACTATCGAAGAATGCCTACAGAGAGAATGGCGACTGGGTCAGTGTGGGTCATTAAAATGTTTTTTTCCCTCATGCTGATAACTATTTTGAGGTTAATGTTTCCCTAGAATTATAGCGCTAACGATAGTCATTTAATTGCATTAAATTCAGTCTAATGCTTTAAGGGAGAACAGAGTATGCTCTTGTTTGAAAATAGGACACATATATATACATTTCAAGTATTTCTATGGAAATTCGAATTTGAACAAACACTTACCCAGTTTTTGGCATTCGTCCCTCGTTTTCTCTAATTCTGTATTCATATCGACAAATTGAAACAGGTAAGCTCTTATAATTCACATCGTAAAGAGTGAACACAATCCAATGGAAAACTAGACATTATTACTGATGCAAAATCAAAATGCAAAGTGTGAATTTTGGTTGGCAAACCCATTTTAATGTTTATATATTTCAATAGAGGCGCACACCATTTGGTTTTCAGCCGTGAATTGCACGTTTGTCTGAATGTATATTACCTAGATCTTGACACAGATCACCAGTGAAGTGTGTTTGCCATAAGCAAAGGAAAGCAATCTAAAACCGTGCAGAGTTAAACATTATGAATCATAGCATTACATAAAAATGGATTCTATTGGAACTCCTACATGAACTCCATCCACCAACCATGTGGACATCTGCTTTCCTTATTATGTTATAATCATGACACTATCATGTCATGAAAGTAACTTGCTGAACCGAAAGTGTTCTTAGTAATTAGTATTGTTATTCAACTGAATTTAAACGATTTGATTCCTGCTTAATAGCAAGTCATCATTTCATAACCTGAATATGTATTTGTTGATCGGCATTTAATTGTTTTATTTTGTGTTCTGTACGTATGATTCGTCTTCCAATGTATTGTCCATAATAGATCCTGTGTTTGCAAATAAAATAAATGCGCTCTGCTCTCTTTGAATCTTTTTCCAATGACACAAATCAATGATGTCATTTGATTTGTTTTCACCAATCAGATGAGTGTATCTTTTTTCTCTGTGAAAATCTTAGATTTGTTCTTTTAACATACTAATAACAAATTTAGTGTTTTATTTGGAATTTCGGTCATATTCCAACTAAGAATCCACTCGAGCTGAAATACTGCGTGTTATCATGGCCCGAATACTCCCTGCCACAAATCAGAAAGTGGGCACGACTGAAATGGAAGTTTAGCAGTTTACAACTATTAGTATCGACTGGACACATCTTTATCCAGACAATATTGTACACATCACCGTCAGTAGACATGCAGAAATCCCTGAAACAGCGTTACACTGACATTGGTTCCTCTTTAGACTTTATCAAATTGGCCAGAAAGACACGAATGATTCTGTTCTAAATGGTATTTCTGTCATTTTCTGTAGCACCCACCCATCCCATTTTTCCAAACCTCTCCAGCCTGAACATTATCTGAGCTCACTATGTGGTTTAATCGTTAACCTTTAAAATAAAATCCATTACATTATTTGTTCTTTATGTCTCACGTGGTGGCCAGAAACATCCCTAATAAGATGCACTGAAACATTTGTCCAGTTTGTGCAATCATTTTGGAATCTATCTTAATTTTTTGCACCTACACGGGATGTTCAATACATTGGCTGAAAATAAAATATTGCAATTCGACTTTAACTCCTTGAAAAAAAAGGTGGAAATTACCTTGCTTAACATCATTAATCTGCATTGCTTAAATCCCGTCAGTGACTGAGTTACAAAATTTTAACACAGCCAGATACAACCACGATAGATAGGCACCATATCCACAACATTCTTTACCTCCATCACTGATGCTTAATAACCAAAATGTGTAGCATCTACAAGATGAGCTATAAGAATGCAATAAATGACTACAGATGTCATGTTGTATCACTTTAACAACGTTACCCAAGCTGTTAGAGAGCAGATCCACGTGAACACCACCACTTCAATGTTCAATTTCAAAGCACACAACATCATAATTTCGAAATATGTCTCAGTTGTTAATCGATACCTCGATATTGTTCAATGATTGTTGCATTGGGAAGGAGACTGCCTCAGTGTTTGAGTATTCATAAAATGAAAAACTGCGGAGTAGTCAAGGAAAATCTCACTTCCCATGACCAATCATGGGCCTCACACTGGCTCTGCACCACTGCTGTCTCACAGTGGCAACATTCAAGATTTGATTCCACTCTCTGGTAGTTGTCTGTGTGGGGATTGCACATTGTCTTTATGTCTGCATGGGTTTCTGGTTTCCTCCCACAGTTCACCGATGTGCAGTTTTAGTACAATCACAACATTAACTGATCATGTTTGGTTGACAAGCAATATTAAAAACTGTAAATTTGCTTCGCCCGCATTCTACAATGACCTCCACCAGATCTCAGCCACTTACCGAACTTCCAACCTTGACAGTCAACCTTAAAATCGCAACGTTAGAATCTTCTTGTCCTCTACGTCCACCCACAAACCTCCAGATATATCTCATTATCCTCTGCGATTTCCACCACCTCAAAAAGACCTCATCACCTAGGACATGTTTCTCTCTCCACCGCTAATTTCTCGTGTTAGGTCCACGCCCCCACGAAAGCACTTTGCACTCCCAGTACCTTGCCCTGCCACCACAACGTCTTTAAAACCTGCACTCACACCTCAACCCCTTACCTCCGTCCGAGGGTCCAAAGGAGCCTTCCAAATTCGTTAGAGCTTTACCTGTACTTCCACACAAGTCATCTACTGTTTCCATGTCTCCTGATGTACTCTACTCTACTTTGAGGAGACAGGAAAACAACTTGCAGAATGTTATAGAGTGTATCCCTGTGACAAACACTCAAAACCATCCCACCACCCAGTTGCCGAACACTTTAGCTACCCCTCCCACTCTGAAGGACATTCAAGTCCTGGGTCTCCTCCACTGGTAAACACTTAACAACTGGCCCCTGGAGGAAGAACGCCTCATTTTCAATCTTGGGACATAGGAGCTACACGGGTCAACGTGGATTTCACCAGTTTCCTCATTTCCCCTCCCCTCAATCTCCCTCAGATCCGACCTTTCAACTTGGTACTGACCTGTTGACCTATCCAGCCTGTCTGTCTTTCTTCCCCTATCGGCTCCATCCTTATCTCAGACCTATCATGTTCCCAGCTAATTTAATCTACCCAGCGCATTATCAGCTAACTTCTCCCCAGCCCCACCACCCTGCCATTCATTTCTCGGCCCTCAATGGTCCACAAGCCTTATTCCTACTGAAGACCTTATGCTCGAAACATCGAATCTTCTGGTCCTCAGATGCTACCTGACAGGCTGTGCTTTTTCAGTACTACACTCTTGGAATTTGATCTCCAGCATCTGTAGTCCTCACTTTCCACTGACAGCATTAACTTTGCCTAGGGATGTGCAGGTTCGGCATATTAGCCATGGGAGGGATAAGGTAGTGAGGTGGGTCTGTGTTGAATAGTTTTCGGTGGGTTGATATGCAATCAATGGCCCTAATGGCCTGCTTTCACACTGTTGAATGCCTGTTCTATTAACATAAAAGCTAAAGCTGCTTGGTCTGTGAAGGCCTCGTGCACAGATATCCTGCAGCTAGGATAGCGGATTTCAATAACAAAATGAAGTGTGGCATTAACTGGTGGAGACATTCTGACTGAATCCCCAGTGGCCTAAGTCGAATGGTGGCCACAAACGAGTTGTAGTTTGTTATGTAACAAACCTCCTTCACTAGTACGATCCTTTATCGTCGGAAGCTATTGTTCAGTGCGGTCTTATCTAAATGTGACTTCTGGACAACAGGTAGTATGCTTGAGCTTTGTGGGGTATCCGAAAATTCCATGCAAGCTATTCAGTTGCACAGGTCATTCAGAAATCTCAGAAAATAATAAAACAAAATAAGGATATGTTGTAGACCTTGGTACTGGAGCGACAAAGGGAATCTCAACCTTACAAATCATTCATTCAAATATCAAGTGGTTAAGTACAAAAATGGGAGACATGATCCGAACAGATTCCACTCAACATAAGCATGCACAAGGATTCAAACCTTGTAGAGAGTGTTCCAGGCACAGTGTCTTCATCTCTGATTGTGCTTACTTCCATCCTCTGGGCAGACTGAACAGCAGTGTTCTACAGGTTTACAACATTGTCTCCAGGTATCCCAAAGTCTCATAGCCTCAATGACAAGAAAATGTCCTGTATACTAATCCCAGTCTCTCCACACTCATCGCTACATCCCTCTGGCGTCGAAATAGTTCTTTCTCTGTTGGGCATCCATTGAAATAAACACCAAGAGTACCAAGGAATTGTAACGAACTCGGGAGGGAGACATCATAGGTCAGCGCTAAGAGTAACTGGGAATCACAAACTCTAATCTACTTATATAAAGTTCCTGATTATTAGGTAGCATTCATGGCAGGTGGTGAGATAAACAAAAATTGGAAGCAGACATCTGGACAAAAGCATTCCATCCTCTGAATAGAGCAGTTTCTTGACTGAAAGAAAAATGTCTTAATGTTAGTTTTTGAAACAATTGGCATTTCTTCTCTTCTCTGCATTGCCAGAGTTGATCACCATCTGCTGACTTCCTTTCCCATCACGAAAGACACTTTCATCCCTGGTACCAATGTTTTTTGCCAGCAGTACCCATAATGATCTATAATTACAAGTTACCCGCAATGCCATCTAACCCAACAATCTGCCCAGTATGATTTCTGAAAATCTAGCAATATATCCAACATCCAAATGTCAAGCATCTCACCTGGCTGTCTAATCAACTGGCACATAACGTTTGTGATATCTTACCCCCAAGTCAATTGGTAGCAAGTTCAGCTTTCACGCTATTTCCACGTAATCTTGATATCATAATTTTCTGATACACGACTCCGTACTCATTTAGCGTTGCACTATACCAAAACAACTAAAACAACTTCCTGTATACACAAAATTAGGAAGAACATGTCAGAGGGGCATCTGATTGCACATGATAGCTGTCAATATAATCTTCCATCGTGCCTGGCTTGCAGCTAAGCATTAAAAGAAAAGTTTGGACTTTTGTAAGGGCCTATTTCTGAATAAGCCCTGTGGAGTATTTTTTCTCAGACATGCTGAACTGCTGTTTCTCGAGGTTGAAGTTGCGTTTACTTATTACTCCATCACAACTGCTTTCTTTGGATGAAGTTTTGCTCGCTGAGCCACAACGTTCATTTCCAGATGTTTCACCACCAGACTAGGTAACATCTTCAGTGAGCCTCCGGATGAAGCAATGCTTTGCATTTATATGTTTGGGGTTCTATGGGCTGGTGATGCCATTTCCTGTGGTGATATCATTTCCTACAGTGACACAATTTCCTATGACAATATAATTTCCTGTTCTTTTTCTTGGGGTGGTAAATGGGGTTTATGTCAATGTGTTTGTTCATACGAATTCCGGTGGGAATGCCATGCTTCTATCCAAAAACACATTGAGTTGGACTCCATTTGTCACCCTCTGAGAAAAAGAACATGAAATGACACCACTATAGGAAATGATATCACCACTGGAAATAGCGTCACCCAAAGAAGCCCAGACATGCAATTAGAAAGCAGAAACCATCAACAGTGCTTCATCTGGAGTCGCACTGAAGATGTTACCAAGTATAGTGCCGAAACGCCTGAAAATGAATCTTTCAGCTCAGCAAGCAAACCTACATCCAGAACATCAACCTGAACTACAAATCTTCTCAAAACTCGCTAAATCATTTTTCGTCAGCCCCACTGGCGAAGCTACAAAGCAGCAAGTGATAGACAGATTAAAGTATGTGTATCAGCTCCCATTCGAATCTAAGCTCCAGAATTATGCCACATCCACTAAGGTTAATATTACTAAACCTTTCAATAAATTACTGAGGTCTCCCTCAGATGTGCTGAAGATTATTGAATTTAGGAATCCAATTACGACATGATGAGTGATTTATAGCTTTAACAAAAGTCTAATTAATATTAACTTCCACATGACAACAGCAACTACGTTGTCAGTTGTACAATGACAACACTTCCATATTTTTTCATTTGTGGGACATGGACATCACACGCTGGTCAGCATTGATACCCTTGCCCTCTTTGCCCGTGCAGAAGTGGTGGTGGGTAGGATTCACTTGCTGTGGGTAATTTCTTTGCTGTGGCTTTCTAGAGATTGATACAAGTGAGTGGCTTGTTAGGCCATTTCAGCGAGCACTGGAGAGTCTCCCATGTTGCTGTGGCTCTGGGGTCACGTGTAGGCCAGATCAGGTATGAATGACAGATTTCCTTTACTAAAGGAGACTAGTGAACCAGATGGATTTTTTTTCCTGAAAATTGAAGTTGGTTTATTAGTCATTAGGTGAGTCCTAATTCCAGATTTTGCATATTGAATTCAAATTCCACCATCTGCCCTGGCGGGATTCGAACCTATGTCCCCAGAATATTCTTCTGGGTTTCAGGATTAAGAGTCGAGCAATAACACCACTTGGAGACAGTGAGGTCTGCAAATGGTGGAGATCACAGCACGGCAGGCAGCAGCTGAGGAGCAGGAAAATCATTAACACCACTAGGCCATCGTCTCCACCATTTCATTTTTTGTGACATTGCCTGGTGTTCTTTGATGCTGTACACAATAACAGTCCATTTTAATGTTAGGATCTGTTGGCAAGCCTCATGCCTGGAGTACAACTCATTCTTTCATATTTTGACAAAACGTTTAACTGTCACTGGAGATAAATGTTCACGACAAAACAATGTGCAGATTATCCTGACTTAAATACTGCTTCAATGCGCTATTAACGTTTCCTTCAATCTTCTCTCTTGATAGTAAATCGCAGAGATAATCATGCCAATTGCCTGTATGCGACTTCTTTTGGTTTTAGAAAAAAGGTCAATAAAACAAAGAGCAGTGCTGCGCAGGAAAGGCCCCTTATCCCTCCACACCTTAGCCAATCTTTATGCTCAATCTAAAACAATAAAACAAAACTTGTGCTCTTATTCGGTTGATAGCACTCTACTCTTTCATTAAGTTAACCATCCAGATGCCTCTTAAATGTCGTCAAAATGCTTGTTTCTGTCATCTCTCTGGCAGAATGTTAAAGTTAACTACCACTTCCCTCGTAGATCTCCCTTAGACTTTCCCCTGCTTTCCTTGAACCTATACCTCCTTGTTAACATAAATTCAAATCTGAGAAGAAGTCCATGGCTACCTACCCTATCTATGCTTTTCATAATTCTGCAGATCTCTATCAGGTCTCTTCTAGGCTGTCGTCTCACCAATAAAAGGAATCCTTGTCTTTTTAATGATTCCTCTTAGCCACACTTTCAAGAGTAGGAAACATCCTGGCGAACCTGCTATGTGCACTCTCCAAAGTTTCCACAACCTTCTGTTAGTGTAGCGATCACAATCAAGCACAATGCTCCAAATGCAAAATGGCTTGACAACTTTTTTCCTCTACGTCCCAGCCATTGAAGTCAAGGACGTCATTTTTAGGGAAATGTGGACCTGCTTATCCAGATCCACCTTTATGTTAATATTACAAGCGTTCTGACATGTACGTTATAAATCACACCTTCATCTAATCGCCCAAAATGCATCACACCATGTTTGTCTGGATTAAGCTCCACCTGTCTTTGAGTGCTCAAGTCGCAAATCTATGTACATATTTGTACAATTCCCTTCATTATCAGCAACTCAAGAAATTGACCAATCAGATCTACCACGTTTCCTTCACGACCATTGTTTTATATTGCGAAAAAAACACAGGTTCCAATAGAACAGAACAACCTGTCTCCATTATGTAAAACACCCTTCCATCACTCCTGCCTGTTTTCGTGAACAAGTCAGTTTTGTATCCAGGAGAAAGTGAGCTCTGCAGATACTGGAAATCAGAGTCGAGAGTGTGGTGCTGGGAATGCACAGCACGTCATGCAGTATCAAAGGAACAGGAGAATCGACTTTTCAGGCTTAAGCCGTGCCAGCCTATCCCGAAAGCCATGTGAGCTTTCCGGCCATTAACCACACAAAACTTTTCAGAATACACGCAGGCACAACAAAACATCTCTTGAAAGATCTTAATGCTTATAAATATATCGTCGAGTGTTTCACCAAACAAAATCTGTGTGTGTATATGTCTGTGTGTGTGTGTGTATGCATGCGCATAGATACACATATATATGCTTATATACAAGTTTTATATGATATATGTACATAGCACTTCAAGTTGACAAAAGTATTATACTCATTTAATGAGGCACAGTCAACAATTAAAGGTCATGTTTTATCGAAGAACAAAGACATTTGTCACCACTGTTCAATGAAAAAACTTTGAATATTTCAGACTGCAGCATCAACTAAGTATGACAGACCGTATAAATTATGAAGTATGATTAAGGTAACCTTAAATTGCAAATGCAAACTGACAAAATGCATTCACCTCTGAGCTTCTCAAGATTCATTTCATCTGTTTAACGTGACAAAATAAAGACGATTCATTTAAATGTTAAAATGACAAAGCATTCTTTTAGTGCTTTTCTTTGTGAAAATTCCATTCCTTGATACATAGTTGTCATTGTTGTGCAGTAGACACAATAGTACATTAAGACGTAACAAAAAAGAAACGACGTGTTGTGCAAATCAGTTGATGCTGCAATTTTGATAGCAGACATGAAGACGTAGAAGGAAAAGCATCGTGCATACCATGGTCGAATATTCACACCAGCATATCAGGCTCATTATCAGTGTTTGTTTAATGGTTAAAACTTTTTGACGGTCCACCCAGTACTACAGTCTCTCTCTGGAGTGTAAATTGCCATGATTCACGAGAAGTCATGTGAGAGGCATGCTATCAGTTTGAGGATTATACATCAAAGTGTTTGGTGGAATTCCTTCCAAATTTATATCTATTAATTGACAGATTAACGTGTGTTTTCTTTGTGGTGCAGGTTCTTTGACAATTTCTGGCCTGAGGTTAGAAGAAGTATAAGTCACCAGAAATGCATTCGCTCTAAATAGTATTTTCCCAATGAATGAGTGTAAGTGGTTAAAGTCCTTGCAGTTTGGAGATCTTTGTTCAAATAAAAGAAAAGTAGTGTTCAAATAAGTAGATCAATATCCGCGAGAACTGCGTGTTTCTTTCATTCAGATAATGGCCCATCTCATAATGATGCCATTTTAGTACATCAAAAGAAGCAGGTCTCTACTGTCCACATTATACATAATATAGAATTAATAATCGTTTGAAACTTCGAAGGAAAAAAAGTGACGCCAACAACAGGAAATTCAGTATTACCTGCCTTTATCTTTTCTTCTGTTATATTGAAAATAAAAAATACATACATATATTTTTTTTCAATGCAAGAACGACATTGAACATCTTTTCTGGATCAGTAACAACTTTCCAATCTGCCCTGAAATTCTGCATAATTTGCTATCATTTAAGTTGAAGACATTTTGCAGCAATAGTTTTCTACTTCTACAACCAAAGTGGCAACAGCTCGCAGGAGAGTTTGGACTCAAGATTTATATGTCCTCAAATGTAAGATAAAAATAACATTTATTAATTATATCGCATCAGAGAAAAATAACTGAACAGCAAAAAAAATGTAATTTCCTTCAGCTCCAATTTCTGGTGATCTAGCCTTTTAACCATGAAGATAACACATACTTGAGAGGCACAGAACGGTTTCAGGTAATATTCAGGAATTACATTTAGATGATATTTGAAGACTGGTAAAGAAATGTGACATTTTACGTTCAGTAAATAGGTTTATGATCCTTCTTGAGGAGTGTGGCACGTTAGTCATGTTCTATATTTTTAGAAAAAAAGCCAGAACATGTGTCACGAATTAAAACTCATTCAAAAAATGTATCACATTTAACTGGATATTTCGAATGATGTCAAGATCAAAACCAAGAATAGTCCTTTTTTTTCAAACGTTCCTACCCTATGCTGAATGGTTCGAACACAACACCATGTCCTTTTCAGAAGAGCCAAGCCAAAGATAAGCTTGAGTTTGAACTGTGTATTTCAGCCTTGTGAAAATATTTAAGGCTTGCAAGAAACAGTCCCATGTAATGGGGAATGGTCAATTCTCAAAAACATTCACATGTAAAGGACTACGGATTTATTAGCTGTTCTTGCGAAGTTGGTAGC
Source organism: Chiloscyllium punctatum (assembly GCF_047496795.1). Classification (NCBI taxonomy): domain Eukaryota; kingdom Metazoa; phylum Chordata; class Chondrichthyes; order Orectolobiformes; family Hemiscylliidae; genus Chiloscyllium; species Chiloscyllium punctatum. Next base: position 34,524,553 of record NC_092772.1, read on the forward strand.
TGAAAGCTAGTGGAATGTTTTATGTGGTAATGATGTGACAGAGAAGAAACCATGAACCGAAAAATTATATAGTATTCGTTTGAATAACCGATTGAAACTTAAGAAAGCTTCCCAGGCTTTCCAGTGTTTGAACTGCACATTACCTTTGTGTATATTTATCTACATACAGTTATACATTAGAACATTAGAGAAGAGAAATGACAGTTTTATATGATACTGAACATACCAAGCAGTGCATTACTGAGTATAGTGTGAATAGTGAACCGATTTTAAAGCAACATGTTGTTTACTTGTTTATTTTCACCACATTAACAAAATAACCGAATGGAACTGTCAGTTGTAAATGAACGAAGTCTTTTCAAAGCAAATTATTTACATAGTTTTAAATTATCTCAACTCACCTAACTCAGTAATGTTCTTCTGCATAGTTCGTAGTGCTGAAAAGTAATCAAGGTTTTAAGTCATTTTCTTATGGGAAGCTTAGCTGAACATGTTACTGGGATAATATTTTGCTTGTGGCTTATGGAAATCTGTGGTAGGAATATCGTGTGAGGGCAATCAGGCACGTGGCCTGGGGGATGAATAATTTTAAAGTGGTGTATTGAGTAAAGAAATGCAAAACATATTATCTCGCCTGCTGCCCGACGCCCAACAGGACAGAAAAAAGTCAGAAAAGTTACGCATCATTAAAGACTAAGCTAGCAAGGAGTGCACAATTGAAAACGGAACGAAGCCTGAGAAAAGTGTACAAGAATATATGCGTGGGCACTAGCGCCCTTGTAACAGTACAAAAAAGCTACAATTTGTTTTGATAGAGTAACTCGGAATTCGGTGTATACTGCATTGACAGGTTGGCAGCAGATAGAAAAAACATCTCTATTTGGAGCATAACTGGTTATAGATTTTTGGCGATTTTTAGTAGAAATAATAATTCCTGATATGTGATGCTTTATCAATGCAGCGAATTCAAAAGCGAATTGTATAATTAATTTATCCCCATGGTTATCAATGCTGTGAGGAAATCAATGTATTGATTCGAAACTAAAACTTGTTCTGACTTCTAACCAAAACATGAAAAGACAGCGAGGTTGGAAAATCTTATCCTACTGTTGTGATTATTCCGTCATACAATTTCCCCATCATATTATACGTTATAAATGACCAGTTAAGTAGATATTTGACGACATTAATTCTAAATACTGACGCAGATTCAGGAATATCATATTCAGTATCGTTCAATACCACTCTTGAAACACAGTAGTCAACTGTTTAAGTTTATTGGAAGATGTAACTATAAAACTCAGAAGTATTTAGTGCTGCAACAGACAGAATCCTTGAAATCCGTGGGCAGAGAAATTTAAACTTTCAAACGGACTGAATTAGTCGGTTTCATAATGCTACAGCGCTAAATTTAAGTTTGACAATATGACAACTACTTACAAATTTCCACTAAAAAGCTATGGAATAGAATGCCAGAATAAACCTGACCTAGTCTATTGGAAACATTTCATATCGTATCCATGGTCAGTTAACATATCTGTCAATTATAATTCTAACTAAAACTTGTGGTCCACATATATTTGAAAACAGTTAACAGATAATAACTTGAGTTTTGTTTAAGGAGAAAATAAAGTGCAGTAAGAATAGTAGAATTATCACAGATTGGATTGAGTCAATTCGACTGATTGTTTCTATACCGACTCTAACCTACCATTGTAACTTCCTGCAATATCACTAAACCTTTGCCCGAGCCTTTGCTTATTACTTCTACTTTAATATTCATTTAATGAGCTGTTGTATACCTAATTTTAGTAAGTTTTCATTACCTTCGCAGGCAGTACATTCCTGACCAGATATATTAACTGCACAACATTTTGTTCTCTCGAGTTTCAACTGCCACATTTGCATCTGGACCTTCCACCTTTGATTTCAATCTTTCTTTTATCGGTAGCACATAATCTCATTGAATGTACACAACCCATAAATCGCATTTCTTAAAGTTCTATTGCAAATACTAAAACTTCCCATTAACTACAACTGTCTGTTTCCTATTTCAGAGTATTTTATCCAAGTCACCATTTACAGCGATATCAGCAACTTTACTTTTCTCACAAGTCCGAAGTAAACACTATTTTGTAATGCTCTTTAAATTTTTCTGTCCATGATTTCTGCATCACTATTCCATTTTGTGATTTCCATATTCAAAAAAACCGCAAACTCATGTTTTTCCCCCATGACAAATTTGGAAATAAATCTACATCTGAGTAACTACTAGTTGATTGATTCGGTGCAGCTCTGATCTCAAAAAGTACAAATGGAACTCCCGCATCACAAAATCTGGATAATCATGACCATAAACCTTCAACATGGTCTCTGGGTTTCATGCCATCTCTCCAAAACACCCTGCAATTCCGAATGGTATGCAGTAGATTTGTTTTACTTTATTCCCATGTTTTCCATAAGCACCCTGTATAGTTTGATTGTGAAGACTGATGCTTTTTTCTGACTAGATCTTTATTTGTAGCCCGTATCTAGTTAAAACAAATTAAATTGTTCTCCAAACCTTTTGTCTGCGATTTTCCACAATGGGATTATCTTTGGAAATCTAGGCGGACGATCTGTTATCGTTAATAAATAGTTATTCCACTTTTTGTTTGAGAAAGGGGATCTGTGTAATCAAGCCTAACTTTAGATAATTGAGCACGTTTTGTTTCACAATGAACTCCTGTTACAAATAGCTTCCCTGACAGTTGTCCCTCAGGAGTACATATCTCCTCATCCTTCAGTATCAAAGACTGAGACAATCCTCGATTCCTGAACATTGTAACTTCCTTACATGCGACTGCTGGCCTATGTGAATAAACTTTAACCTTGTATGTATATTTTTCAAGCAGATCTGGCACTTCTTCCTTAATCAGCCTCTGATAATCTTGTACACTCTGGGGCAGATCTCTAAATTCGCTGCTGCTTTATTAAAATACAAATTCAACAAAATTCCCAGTCTTGTTGGTTTTCCTCCCTCAGACTTTCTAGCCGCCCACTGACACAGTGATTTTGTGTGTCCCACTTTATTTTAATGGAAATACTAGAGCTTTTAACTTCATTGTCTCTCTATTTTTTTTCCACTGTAGTAAGTTATCCTTATGGTCTTCAGTGAGATCTACGTTTCCCTTTCCACGTGAGGATTTCTGTTTGCCACAGTTTCTATCGCTCATGGGATAAAATTGATGCTGGACACCAAACCAGGTTTTGTGGACCAACTCATTGTCATCAGCCGTGTGAGCTGCTAACCTTGCTGTTTTAGCACTCAGTTTTTACAAATGAGTTCGCACTACTTCATGCAGTGATTTTTAGAATTCTTCCAAAATAATTCCCACTCTAGGGGCGTCATAGGTTGGGTTGATTATTAAATGTCTAATCCCTCTATCGAAACTTCTCTATTTGATCCTTTTAATCTCAATGCAGATTTGACCTACATCTCTCATAAGATTCCAGAAATATTGTCTATAGGCTTCTGTTATAAGTTCATTTGCACTTAAAATGACTTTTTTTCACCTCCGACACTTGGCAGGCCTCCTCCGATCGTGATGCAATACCTCACGAGCCCTTTTGGTTTTGGTTGTATTAACAAAACAGATTGCCACTGGCCACTGCATTTATTTAGCCAGCTTTTCAAGAGCGATGAGAAAGCCTTCCAGTTCCTCTCATCAAATTTAGGCAATGCTTCAACATACTCAAATAGTTTCTCCGTGGGCTTCTGACTACCTGGGGCTTTCTCCTTTTCACTTGCTTCCTGATGAAGCCTACACTCAGTCTTTGTCTCCAGATGTTTATGATCAATTTCCTTTTTAAGTGTCAGTTTTTGAAGTTCAAAAGCTCTCTCCTATTCTTTCTCTTCTGCTGCTCTATTTTTTTCCTTTTCTGCTTTTAATCGGAACTCAGAATGTTTCATTTCTGCTGCCCTTTCCCAGTCTCTCGTTTCTAACACAATCTGCTACATTTGCAATAGAATTCTTGCCATCTCTATGGATTCTGATGTTTTCTCCTGCAAAGTTAAACTCAGGGCTACTGCTGTAATTATTTACGCTTTACTGACAGAAGCAGGCAGTTCCAGGTCCAGTTGGTCTGCTACGTCCCATAGCTCGGTCTTGTTCATTTTTTTTGCATAAACTTCCAAAGTCAATGCATCCACTTCAAGAAAACTTTTGGTGACTGAAAGAGCTAATAGTATCGAAAGCTTTGTCTACCCAACGAAACCAGCAGCCTAAATGAAGACACATAGCACCTACTACTCGCTGTTTAAAATCCCACAAAGAGACCCCAATGTGTTGTGGAATGGGCCAGTCTAATCAAATCATTCTTGAGCAGGCAACCCACACCATAATTTTGCAATTTGTTTTAGTACGTGTACAGTCAGAATTACGTGGAGTAAGCGAGCTAGGTTGAGGACTTGGGTTTTACACAATGAATCACATAAAACCCAAACAGAACCCCTACTGAATTCAGTCTAACAAAACTAGACCAAATTATGCTGTTCCAAAAAATACGCAACAGTCCCTATAAGTAACCCCCCCTTAAAACATAGTTAAAAATCCAACAAATACTCACAAGTTGAACTTATCAGGGCAGAAAACGAGAAGAGAGAGAAAGGGAGGCAAGTGGGGGGTGGGGGGGTGGGTAGAGACTTTCCACACAGCTCACTGTTGAACTCCTAACTACTTCTGAACTGAACTGCTCAGCTACAGAGCTAACCACACTCATTTCATCATATAGGTCATTTCTAAAAAATGACCAGTTTGTTCTGAAGTCTCATCTGTTTGTATACAAAGAAAAAGGCCTCTAAATACCCTTCCATGTCTCTAAAAAGAAAAAGTAACAAGTTTTGTGAAAATCACCATGGAGAAGGTGCGAGAAAAACTGAAAGGTCTGAAAGTGGACGAGTCGCCAGGTTCAAATGGGCTACATATCAGAGGTGTTAGGGAAATAGCTCAAGAGATACGGAAGGTTTTCGTAGTGATGTTTCAGACATCACTGGAGTCATGGACTTTCCCAGAGGACTGTCAAACAGCAAATGGCAAATCACTGTTTAAGAAGGGCACAGGGTAAAATACGGGAACTTATAGGCTGACTCGCCTCAAATCAGTCATTGGTAAGCTTTTGGGATCAATCGTGAAGAATGGGATTTCTCAACACTTGGAAGTACATGGCACAATATTACGAAATCAGTATCGTTTCATCAAGGAATGGTCATGCCTTACAAATCTGTTCGAATTATTTAAGGAGGAGATGAGCAGTTTCGACAATGGAGATCCAATTTATGTTATATACATGGACCTCCACAAGGCCTTTTTTTAAGGTGCTGCAATGGAGTCTGCTGAACAGATACGGGTCTGTGGTGTTAATCGTCAGATACTAGCATGGATAGTTTACTACCTGTCTGGCAGAAGGCAGAAGGTCTGGGTAAACCGTCCTTCACAGGTTGAAAGCTGGTAACAAGTGATGTTCCACAAGCGTTGTTGTTGAGACCACAACTTTTCACTTTGTGCTTATATTGTCTGGACGTAGGAAATGAGGGCATTCTGGCTAATATGGCAAATGACACGAAGTTAAGTGGAAGATCTGGTAGCATTGAGGAGGCGGGGAGGCTGCAGAAAGACGTTGCAGGTTTGGAGAGTCAGCAAAGAACCGGTGCAAGGAATACAAAGTGTGAGCATGTTAAGACGTACGCTTTAGTAGGAAGAATAGAAACATGCACTATTTTTTAAACAGGAAGAATATTGTGAAATTGGGACTGCAAAGTGACTTGGAAGTACCCGTCCAGGTTTCTCTCAAGGTAAATTAGCAGTTTGCACGAGTCGTTAGAATGTTGATATTCATCTCGAGAAGACAATAACTTAAATGCAGGGATAAAATTCTGGGACTTTATAAGGATCTGGTCAGACCACATTTAGAGTTATATGAGAAAAATTGAGTCCCAAACCTCAGAAAAAATAAATGTTCCGTGGTAGGTCCAGAGGAAGTTCACGATAAGTATCCCAGGAAACAAAGTGTAAAATATGAGGAACGTTTGAGGGCGCTGTGATCATATTTGATCGAGTTTAGAAGAATGACGAAAACTTAGAGAGTACTGAACGGCCTAGAAAGACTGGACGGTGTGAAGATGTTTCAATTGTCAGGAGATATGAGTACCCTTTAAAGAGGTTTATAGTAAAGGCAAAACTCTTCAGAACGGAGGAAAGGAGAACTGTCTGAAGCTATATTGTGTATTTGTAGAAATCATTGCCAAAGAAGGCTTTGGAGGTCACAACCTTTAGTATATAAAACTGAAAGAGGTAAGTTATTGTGTGCGAAGAGGATCAATACTTATGGGGAGGAATCAGGAAAAGGTCATAATTGTCATATCATAATTGTCAAAAGGTCATATCAGTCATAATTGAAAGGCAGAGCAGCGTCGATTGGCCGAACGATCTTATTTCTGTTGTTCTCTTTTATGATGTTATGGTTTAATGGTCTTAGTAATACTGAAAGCTTCAGGCCTTGGTTGCAATTCACTTTAATCGGTCAGTATGCTAATATGCATCTCACCTAATCCCTGAGTTTTGTTAAATTTATGCAACTATCCCTTATTCAACCAAATTTTCTTTTTACTAAAACACATTTTCTGTAATTTCCTTCCCCTGGGCACGTTGCAAAATCCTGCAGAAGACGGAAATTGCCCGGGTTTTCATGATGCAATCAACACTGTCATTTCCTTTGAGCTGCTTGGATGCGTTTTATGCTCTATAAGTTCTTTTGCAAAGTTAACGTTTGAAAGCATGTACAATATCTCAAAATACACAGAGGGCACAAAACTGAGTCAGAGATAACTTCAAGCATAATTGGAACAAACTGAGTAATCGGCAAAAATATGACAGATGAAGTATAATCTGGATAATTATTATGATTCCCAGTTTAACAGAAGAATGCGGGAAAATAAAATATCATCCGTCATGACGTTCGACAGGGAGAGAATACGCTCAATGAAAAATTGCTAACATTTTGCATCACCCTCGACAATCAAAATCCATTTGCAGCATACAGTGAAGAAGGCAAATGATATGTTTTCATTCATATAAGAGTAGTGGAGTGCAGCAACAGATGTCCAATCCCTCCCTACTTTGATATTATAGCGTAAAATTATATGCACAATTGGTGTTATCAAGAGCTTGACATCTGTTGCATAATTTCTTGAACACTTTTCATTTGATTATTCACAGATGTCATTCATAATTTGCAAGTGACTACTAAACAGGATATGAATTTGAATGTTAGTAATAACAGGTAAGTATCCTTTTTATATCCCCCTCAGTTCATTTGCATGCTTGTGATGCAAGGGAATTTGTCAATTTAACACATCAACAATGCATAGACGTCATTCGTCAGACATGTGTTACATGATTACTCATGAAATTTTTGTTTTCTTTCTTTTTTGCTTCTAATAGCATTTGCTGCCCTTTTTGCCTTAAAACGTCAACGTAAGTCTTAACTTGCATCATGCTGCGATCGAGATATCATTAGTTATTATCCCAAAAACTGATGACAAAGATGCATCATGTAAGAGGAGAATAGACCATGTGTTGTTAGTCTGTGTTAGAGCTCCCAAGTAGTGAACTATTTTCATGCCAACATATCTTTTCTTTAGTGTCTTGTGAATTACAGTAATTGTTACATGAGGTCAAGATCAGGTCTTCTAATACATCTAACTATTCTTTTATCATTAGAGAGTTTTTTTTTCATCTTGATTATGCTCCATGAGAATGTGAAGTGTTCAACGCGATCATATTCATCCATGCAGCTTTACTCATGTATTTTCAATGAATAACGTCTACTGAATGCACATACAGCTGATTACAATTAAGAATTGATGTCTTTGTTGTCAGATGTAACAAAAAATCACAGAAATGAAGTTTATCAGCAGCTTCGATTTCCAGACATTTTTTAAACACCGCTCTGATGTTTCATTTACGTCCTGATCTCAAAGTGGAGTATGCCACCAACTAGCTATTTCGTATTGTGAGTTAAGAGTCAGCAGTCGTGGTCCATCAGTCAACAATTTGCAACAGCAGACATGCGCTTTCTAATTCAGCTCCAAAGTCATTGAAAACATGACTTATCTGACAAACTATACTTCAAATTTCTGCCATTGAAGTGTACTATCTGAAGAGGCCAGCTGGATTAATACATAATTTATCATATAAAATGCAGAGGAATGGGATAGTGGGAGACATAGCTGTTTGGATCAGTAACTGGCTTGCTGAAATAAGACAGAGGGTTGTAGTTGATGGAACATGTTCTTCTTGGTATCCAGTTACTAGCGGCGTACCTCAAGCCTCGGTGGTGGGTCCACTGCTGTTCGTCCTTTTTATAAATGTTCTGGATGAGGGTTTAGAAGGGTGGGTTAGTAAATTTGTGGACGACACTGAGGTTGGTGGAGTTGTGGATAGTGACAAAGGATGTAGTAGGTTGCAGAGAGACATGGATAGGATGCAGAGCTGGGCTGAGAGGTGGCAAATGGAGTTTAATGTGGACAAGTGTGAGGTGATACACTTTGGCCAGAGTAATGAGAATGCAAAGTACTGGGCTAATGGTAGGATTCTTGGGAGTGCAGATGAGCAGAGAGATCGTGGTGTCCATGTACACAGATCCCTGAAAGTTGCCACCCAGATTGACAGGGTTGTTAAGAAGGCATGCAGTGTTTTGGCCTTTATTAATAGAGGGATTGAGTTCTGGAACCAGGAGGTTATGCTGCAGCTGTACAAAGCTCTTGTACAGCCGCACTTGGAGTATTGTGCACAGTTCTGGTCACCGCATTACTTGAAGGATATGGAAGCTTTGGAAACGGTGCAGAGGAGATTTACTAGGATGTTGCCTGGTATGGAAGGAATGTCCTCTGAGGAAAGGCTGAGGGCCTTGAGGCTGTTCTCGTGGGAGAGAAGAAGGTTGAGAGGTGACTTAATATAGACATACAAGGTAATCAGTGGGTTAGACAGGGGGGACAGGGAGATCCTTTTTCCATGTATGGGGACGTCAAACACGAGGGATACAACTTTAAACTGAGGAGAGATAGGTATAAGACAGATGTAGTTTCTTTACTCAGAGAGGAGTAAGGGTATGGAATGCTTTCCCTGCATCGGTAGTAGTTTCGCCAAGTTTAAGTGCATTTAAGTCGTCATTGGGCAGGCAAATGTACATGGAATAGTGTAGGTGGGATGGACTTCAGATTAGTATGACAGGACGACGCAACATCGAGGGCCGAAGGGCCTGTACTGCGCTGTAATGTTCTATGTTCTATGTTTATAATGATAGTTTCTCTAAATTAAGTTGAACACATGGACGGATGATTTTTTTTAAAGATTAAGATGCGGGAAAATGATGCCATGGCTGCAGAACAAACGTGTTTAATGAACAGCAAACTTTGCCGTTTACTTATTTTGTTTTGTTCTGAAATTCTTATGTTCCAAAAATACAAAAAAGTCATAAAACAAAATGGTTGAGGTGTAGGTTTACAAATTAAGAGAAAGGTAGCAGACTTAGAAAACAAGCTTCCACCAGGGTGGTTCATTGACTGAGTATATTTGTTTAAATTTGCACGAAATAAAGTGAACATTGCATTGTGTCTCTGAGCAGCCAAAGTTTGGCACATATGCACAGGAACATATTTGTAGAGTACTGCCAAAATTTCTAAGAAATATAAAACAATTATTTCTATGCTATCGTCAATTCGAAAATTAACTATAATCACCATATGAAAAGGCACTGAAGAGTTTCCTTTTTGAAGTGGTTTCATATACATTTTCTGCCACTTTTCGTCTTTGAAAATTAAAAATAATATTTGGGGATGACCTCTGTTAAATACCTTATTAGCAAGTACATAGGATAGAGAGAGCATAATATTGAGACTGGCAGCACAAATGACACAAAAAAAAATCACGTAAAGAATAAGAAACTTGATGAATAGAATACTAATAAATTGGGCAAAATGATTGAGTGTAAGTGAATAAATGGACCACGCATTGAATTTAATTTCGTTGCCCTTACATTTCTGAAATTATTACAGATGGAAAAAAAAATGCGGACAAAACTGGTAGAAACCGGAATTAAACAAAGTTATTGTTATGCTCATTCTAATGTCAACAGCATCCTTGAACTCAAATGAAAGAGAAATATCCAGAAGTCCTGTCAGGGTGAAAGGGAAGTATGGCAGGTATAGGGAATGCTGGATGACTAAAGAAATTGAAGGTTTGTTTACAATAACGAAGGAAGCATATGTCAGGTACCGACAGGATAGATCGAGTGAATCCTTAGAAGAGTATAAAGGAAGTAGGAGTATACTTAAGAGGGAAATCAGGCGGGCAAAATGGGGACATGAGATAGCTTTGGCAAATAGAATTAAGGAGAATCCGAAATGTTTTTACAAATATGTTAAGGACAAATGGGTAACTAGGGGGAGAATAGGGCCCCTCAAAGATCAGCAAGGCGGCCTTTGTGTGGAGTCGCTGAAAATGAGGGAGTTACTAAATGAATATTTTGCATCAGTATTTACTGTGGAAAAGGATATGGAAGATAAAGACTGTAGGGAAATAGATGGTGACATCTTGCAAAATGTCCAGATTACAGAGGAGGAAGTGATGGATGTCTTGAAACGGTTAAAATTGGATAAATCCCAAGGACCTGATCAGGTGTACCTGAGAACTCTGTGGGAAGCTAGCGGAGTGATTACTGGTCACCTTGCTGAGATATTTGTATCATTGATTGCTACAGGTGAGGTGCCGGAAAACTGGAGGTTGGCAAATGTGGTGTCACTGTTTAAGAAGGGCGGTAAAAGGCAAGCCAGGGAACTATAGATCGGTGAGCCTGATCTTGGTGGTGAGCAAATTGTTGGAGAGAATCCTGAGAAACAGGATTTACATGTATTTGGAAAGACAACGACTGATTCGGGTTAGTCAGCATGGTTTTGTGCGTGGGAAGTCATATCTCACAAGTTTTTTAAAGAAGTAACAAAGAAGATTGATGAGGGCAGAGCAGTAGATGTGATCTATATGGTCTTCAGTAAGGCGTTCGACAAGGTTCCCCATAGGAGACTGATTAGCAAGGTTAGATCTCATGGAATACAGGGAGAACTAGACATTTGGAAACTGTACTGGCTCAAATGTAGAAGAAAGAGGGTGGTGGAGGAGGGTTATTTTTAAGACTGAAGGCCTGTGACTAATGAAGTGCCACATGGATCGGTGCTGGCCCCCCTACTTTTTGTCATTTACATAAATGATTTGGATGCGAGCATAAGAGTTACAGTTAGTAAGTTTGCAGATGACACCAAAATTGGAGGTGTAGTGGACAGTGAAGAGGGTTACTTCAGATTACAACAAGATCTGGACCAGATGGACCAATGGGCTGAGAAGTGGCAGATGGAGTTTAATTCAGACAAATGCGAGGTGCTGCATTTTGGGAAAACAAATCTTAGCAGGACTTATACACTTAATGGTAAATTCCTAGGGAATGCTGCTAAACAAAGTGACCTTGGAGTGCAGGTTCATAGCTTCTTGAAAGTGGAATCATAGGTAGATAGGATAGTGAAGAAAATGTTTGGTATGCTATCCTTTATTGGTCAGAGCATTGAGTACAGGAGTTGGGAGGTCATGTTGCGTTTGTACAGGACATTGGTTAGGCCACTGTTGGAATATTGCGTTCAATTTTGGTCTCCTGCCTATTGGAAAGATGTTGTAAAATTTGAAAGGGTTCAGAAAGGATTTACGAGGATGTTGCCAGCGTTGGAGGATCTGAGCTACAGGTAGAGGCTGAACAGGCTGAGGCTGTTTTCCCTGGTGCGTCAGAGGCTGAGGGGTGGCCTTATAGAGATTTACAAAATTAAGAGGGGCATGGATAGGATAAATAGACAATATCTTTTCCCTGGGTTGGCGGAGTCCAGAACTAGACGGCATAGGTTAAGGGTGAGCTGGGAAAGATATAAAAGAATCCTAAGGCCAAGTTTTTCACGGGTATGGAATGAACTTCCAGGGGAAGTGGTGGAGGTTGGTAAGATTGCAGCATCGAAGAGGCATATAAATAGGAAGGGTTTGGAGGGATATTGGCCGGGTACTGGCAGGTGGGACTAGATTGGGTTGGCATATCTGTTTGGCATGTACGGGTTGGTCCGAAGAGTCTGTTTCCATGCTGTTCATCTCTATGACTCCATGACTCTAAGTTTAACAAAGAAAAGAAACCAAAAGAAAACATGAGATCGAGATGGATAAGTAACAGGAAACAAAGAAGTGTGAGTTCTGGAAATGTGAAACAGAAACAGATACGACTGGATGAACTGATCATATATGGCAGCAACTGTAGAGAGAAATGAGACTGAACAAATCCAAGTCCTGTGATCTATTTTCAGAGCACAAAGGAGCGTTAACACAGTCTTTCTGGACCAGACTTGCACTAGAGTAGTTACAGGTGAAACTTAGATTTATATGTCATCCAAAAGCAATGATTAAGCACAGATGAAGAAGGTCTTTGATAAATAACTAAATAAACAATCTGCGTGTGTTTATAACTTGGATGAAGTTACTCAGATTAGGGGAAACAGGAGTTAGTTTATCGTCTTTGCCATTTCGAATTGATAACGTAGCAATCTTTTGCAGATTGTTTGCACCTATATCTGATATTTTTTAAGATAGATAGGTTGTATTCAAATGTAATAACTGAAGTCTGAATAACAATTGCACAGTCCTCGGACAATAAATTCCCAGTCACTCTGACAGTTAAGTGGATAGTCAGAAGATTGGACAATTCCAAGTAAGATTCATTTGTTTAGAGTGATGTGAATCTAGTTCCACGAACAACAGACTAGTATAATTACATTCGTTGAGGTAGAACCTTTGGAAAGGATGGTTCAGACCAAATAAATGTATCTGCTTGCGCAAATTCCACTTAATTAAAAAAAAACTAACGCTGTCATGCAAAGGAAAATCATATTCAAACAGTGTGCTGTAAAATTTCGAAACGGTGGTACAATGTATTTGTAAAGGTACTGCAGATTAAGTCATATGCATAAACTAGAACTTAATTTTACTCGTGGCCAAATAGAAAAGTGTGAGAAAAGTTCGGGCACATGGAACAAAAATGCCGATTAATCGATTAATTGGCTGATCGTTATTCAGTAGGTGATCATGACTAATGAAAGTTTTTGATACATAAATATGAGTTGCAGATTAATTATAAAGGATTTGGAATATTCGCCATGAAAAGAGTATAATACTGCCCAAATCTCTGTGTACGAGAGAGACATTCACTATTTGAGGATGATGCAAAAAATAAAAAGAAAAGTCAAATCAGTAGTTGCTGACATTGAACTTCAAATGATACTGTACTTCAGAAGGATGTACTGGCAAGTAGCATCTAACATTGAAAAATGCATGCAGTGCTTAAAATAGGAAGGAAGAATGTAAATAGAAGTCATTTGACATAATGTTAAAATTCTGAAAAAAAAATCATGTCAGAGTAAATATAACATGTATTAATTCGTTAATTTATTGAAGTATATGCAACATACTTTGGCGACCAAATAATTAACCAGAAAGTATATTCTGCTTTAAACGAGGAACATACAATGACAGAGAATTGAGTAAGGGTGTGTTTTCATTAAAATTTGACCTAACAAGAAGTATTGTAATTTTTGCATCGTAATCTGCATTGCATGATTCAAGGTGACTCTCGTTGCATGAGCGTGCCTACAGAAAATATTTATGCAAAGATGTCGATGGGAGAGGAACCACTGGCACTGAGTTTGATTGGATTGTTTACTTCATCAAATACAATGCTGACAACTTTTTGGTAGATCAAGACATAAAACAGATTTCATAAAGGATACAATGATGCATTAAACCTTGAGCGTAACACCACTTAACAAACTTATGGCAGCCTCCTCTATAGATTAATGTTCAGTTTGTTCAATATGTTCTTTTTGTTTTGCTTAACTCTGGCTAGGAGAAGTCTTTATCTGACCACTAAAAAAGAATAGAATTGATATCAAGCAGCAAGAGATGGGTGGAAATATTCTCGAGTGTGAGTTGAGGGAAACATTTTATCTTGTTGTCACTCGTCAAGGAATCGAAACGCCCAGAGAATATCTTAGAAGAAAGCCCTTACGAGGAAAATAAATCACACTTGAATGAAAAATACTTGCTAATGTCTGTACACATGTTCACTTGTAATATTCAATGGGAAATTGCAAACCGATCTGTCATGCAAGCAGGTCCAGGACGTTTTGTCTTTCAGACAAACAAGTTCCAAACCAATTTCATAATCAGGGAAACAGCACTGTCAGGAAGGAAAAGAAATCCCCTCTCCGTTCTTTAAACCGTGATAATAATGGACTCACTATCTTTCAGCGTATTATGACTAAAGTGGACCATCTTTTCAAGTGGCATTTTTTGTTCATTTCGGTATAATTCTGCATTTGCTTTTCATATTAGTCAGCACTATGTTTCCAATAGAGCAGAAATCGAACCTGCTGGAAAAGCTCGGCATCTATGGTAGCATCTGTGAAGAGATATTATACCTAAATTATTATTCTCGTGATGCTTCCTCAGAGAAATTGGTAGATAGAATAATGTCGGTTTATATGCAGAAGGAAGGGTGGAAGAAAGTGGTAAGGTGTAAACAGTAGGTGGGGGTACAGCTAAAGTGATAGAAGAGCAGTTTGACACACAAAGGAGTGGACAAAAGTCTGAGGAGGGGGTAAATAGCTGTTAATGGAGACGGTTCATGGATTTCATATAATGGCAGACTATGTTATGACTCGACCAGGTCTGTGGGATAGGGAAAATTCAGTGCCTAAAATTGTTGAAATTGATATTGTGTCTGGAGGGCTACAGGGTCCCTAAGCAGAAATGGAGGCGATCTTCTAGCATGAGATTCCCTTCACTGGAAATCTGGAGGAATCCTAAGGCAGGAATATTGACCAGGGAGTAAGGTGGTGTATTAAAGTGATGGACAAATGGAATATCATGTTATTTTTGCAGACAGGATGTCGATGTTCTGTGAAGAGATCACCAAGCTTATGCTTCGTTTACACAATGTAGACAAAACCACATTGTGCTCAGTGAATGCAGTAGACTAGAAAGTGAAATGTTCAGGTAAAGTGCTCCTTCACCTGAGAGGTTTGTTTGGGCTTCTGGATACTGACGAGGGAGGAGGTAAATGGCCAAGAATTGCAGCTTCCGTGTTTTCAGAGCAAGGTACTGCGGCCGTGAGGGGGGTGTGTTCGGAGTGAAACAAATATGAACAATGGTGTCCCTGTGGGAAGTTGCCACTCTGAAAGCGGACAAGGAAGGGGAGGGAAATATCTGTTTCTTGTATCCATCTCGCCAGAGGTAGCGGAAATGGTGGCTGATGATGTTCCGAATGTGTGTGCTCTTGGGATGATAGATAAGGACAAGGGGAGCTCTATCACTGTAGTGAGATGGAAGAGAGTGAGTTAACATGATGTTGTGGTATACGGTTTGGACTCGGTTGAGGGCCTTGCTGACAAGGTGTTGGGGATTACTCAGTTGAGGAAGAAAATGGACATTTGAGATGATCTCTTCTTGAAGTTGGCCTCATCGGCTCATGCGTGACAGAGCTGTAGGAAATAGAGTCTTTACAGGATTGAAAACCCTCTGCACCGATCCTGTTACAAATTGCAAAACATCAGGTTATTGGCCAAAAGGTTCATTTGGAAATACAGGTTTTTGCAGCTCTGCTCAGGAGGCTCGTGAGGTAGGATGGTAGGAGTCATGATTTATATCGAATGATCACAATCGTGTCACATAACAATGCGATAGATTGAACCGACCTAGATTACTGTTAAGTCTTTCATCTTCAGAACTGTAAAAGATTACCTTATGGTCCAAACGTCAATGTTCCTGCTCTTTGGTTGCTGCCTTACTGTCTCTGTTGATTCTACACCACACTTTTTCACTCTGATATCCAGCGTCTTCAGTTCTCACATTCTCCTGTTTTATTATCTTTGTCTACCCCAGGATCATATCGGCACCTCAACTTCATGGATACTCTCATATCTGCTGAGCATTTCCAGCAAAATCTGCATTTGTTCTATGTTTGCAGCAGCCACAATTCTTTCGATTTTAATGCTCGCAATGGATATGTAAAGGAAATTATTATTTCCCATGAGAGGACAAACTCGATGCCATGGTAGGATCTCTGTTTTTTTTAAAATGAAACTTCCGTGCATCACAATCGTTGTCTCACCTTTTTAAAGATTTCTATCCTTTACTCATCGGTATCTTTCGTGTAGTGCTCACTAGATATTTCTCTCAGTGAAATATACCGAAGATCTTTTTGAAGTTCCTCTGTTGCAAATGGAAATCTTTGCTTGAAAATTCTCCTGTGGACAATTAGTTCCATTCGACTTTGGCTGAATCATAACATAATCAATAAAATAGAGTCGTTACCTACGTTAGAAGTCTTCAATGTAGGTTGACCAATTTCTTCCACCGCCCCAACCAGCTGCATGTTATAATATGACAAACACTCTCAACTCGTTTATCTATTGGCCAATTTGCCCCACATTATGCTCAACTTAAGCTCCAGTAATGATTCCTCCATGGCTGAGATAAGTTGGAAGTCAAATACATTCTCCAAAACACGTTTTATACGTTTAGCCATCTACTTATATGTTTTAATTTTACCTTTCCCCATTCTGGATTAGAGTGCCCAAGTTCTATCAATATAATTACACTGTCGTTGTTACATTCAACACAACTTATAATGATAATTTGCTGACCAGCATCTCAGCAAACATTTAGCTACCTAACAAAATACATTAGCTGCTTAACTGTGAGCAATTGTTCACTTAATTACACTGTCAATCAATATATTAATTTCCCATATTGTTAATTCTTCAACTGTATAAGTCGCCGTTTGCTCTCTTAAACGCCATCTTTCAAAAACATATTCTGTCCCTCTCTTCCTCAGAAGACGACCCATCCATTACAAACATTAATCTCGTGAATCTTTCCTGAACTGATAATATTATCCCGGATATTTTGTTTTTCAGCATTGTATAACAGCTAAATAACGATCACAGTTTTGCATTAATTCGTCACAATAAATAACAACAGTTCTTTAACCTTCCTAATTATTGTTGAAACTGAATATGCACATTTTAAATTCATGCTCTGGGACATGTGGATCGCTCCGCAACCTAAAATCTACAACTATTTTGGTCATATATTTATTTTTCTTTACTTTGTAAACCAGGAGGCGATTTGATACTTTGCTATTGTGGATTCCTGCTGTCGACACCAAGGTAGTGTGCTTGAGTATTAACTTGAACTTCAAAGCATTTTTCAACCCTTAAAGTCCTGAAGCCACGGTCTTGTCTTTGCCAGCGGATGTAACAACGACAATTAAATAATGAAATTTAATTAAGTCAGGTATAAAATGGCCATACTACAACTTCCATGCCTGAAAGTTAAGCGTTTATAAAATCATTATATTTGAAATGCTCGCCTGCTCAGTCGAGACTAAACATGTAAACTGTTGTTTAATTCAATTAATTTCCATTTGGCTTGCTGCAACGAACTAAAAAAAATACTGCGAGGCATAATTGTTGAGAACAAAATATGAACGGTGAAAAATACTATATATGCAATGGTAATCGTTATATACTTCTGATTAGCACGTCTCTTTATTTAATCAACAGAAAATAATGCACATTTATGCAAATACATTGTACTATTGTTCATTCTCATGAAAATAACAATTACTGAAGAGGAACTAAAATGCGGCTATTCATTGTCATATGTGCTTTGTTGCAGTTTGTATAATTTTGTAAACCATTTGAAATAATGGTGCATTCCTCCTCACTGAATATATGCAAAAAATATTACATACTGAGTAGAGAGCATCTTTATGCTCAAACACATTGCTCGAGGAGAAGGTAACCAACTGTACCTGATTCCTTTTCTTCCATTTCTTCCTCTGTATCAGTCAGGAAAAAAGGAACCATTGAGGCAAACATTTCTTTCTCGCTGAAGCATTTGAAAGAACAATGGACCATTCCAGCTTAACTTCTTTTTTGGGAGGCAATATCAGTTTCGTTGTTCATTGAATATTCTGTTACCCTGGTCTCATCAATCTGACAATTCCAAAACACAGCATCATATATATGCCATTAATATATCTGCTTAAAAATGACATTAATGGCATTGTTATTGTCTCATTCCACATTTCACTTTTGCACACGGGTGGATCAGTGATGTGGAAAATGGCGTTGAAAGTTTATGATTGGTTCCTGCTCAGATTGGTTATATCACCTTGAGGTCTTGGAAATGTCTTTTAATGCATTTATTTATAAAATTCAACCTAAGATATTCGCTGAGAACTGTCAACATCAGGCAACAATTGCTTTTGTATTTGAAATATATAGGTGGCGAGGATACCGACATTATAATACTGAGGTTGGAACAAATTTTCTTCTATTTCAGAATCAGTTGAAATAATCATGAGAAATGATGTCAAGGTGGAGTAGCTCGCCTTTGCTTTTAAACGCGATTACAACTTACGTTTTCCGTGGATCACGACAAATGTGTTATGTGTGGGCTAACAGTCATACTGGAACAAATAGCATTTACAGAGGAACCTCGATTATCCAAATATCCATTATCCATATTTTAGATTATCTAAAAGAGATCTCGAGGTCTCAACAGAAACACTACACTGAAGGCGTGTTTCCAACACCAATTAAGTCTTTTGTTTCAATGATTAAAAGTGAACTCGGCTTACTGAAATGTTGATGAGAACAGTCATGGACAGATGGGAGCCCAGGCACAATCTTCAAATGACTGACCTCCTGCCCTCTATCTCGACCCGCACACTTTCCCAAGGGTTCTATACAGGCGTGTACACTAACTCTCCTTTCCTCAGTAAAATCTATCAAACACTGTCCGAAACATGGCAAAGGTGGAACTGGTCAAAATGGTGCAGCAAAAAGTTGTGAGACTGTGTGTGTGTCTGCTTGTGTGTGTGTGTGTGTGTGTGTGTGTGTGTGTGTGTGTGTGTGTGTGCTTGGAGACTCACAAGGCAGCATCATCAGCAGCAGAACTGTTGTTGGTGTCCAGCTTGGCTGCTCTGGAGAGAGGGCAGAGGTGGGCAGGGGCTGCATGTGTCTAGTTGGGGGGCACGATGTTCTTGTTTCTCTATGTGAAATTAATAAAAACAAGGACTGACGAAATTCTAAAAGTAAGTGAGGACTGCAGATGCTGGAGAACAGGGTCGAGGACTTGTTGCTGAAAATGCACAGCAGGTCCGGCAGATTCGAATGAGCAGGAGAATCGACATGTCGGGCATAAGTCCTACATCAGGATTGAATTTTGTGGCCCAGCAGGTCTCAGAAATAAATGGAAGAGGGTTGGGGTTGGGGTAAACATAGCCGAGAGTGTGATAAGTGGATGTATTTGGGGAAGAAGTTGATAGGTCAGAGAGGAGAGTGGAGCAGAAAGATGGGAAAGGTGATGGATAGGTCAAGAAGGGATTGCTGATTTGGAGGCTTGCGTCTGAGATAATGTGATGTAGGGGAAATGAGGAAACTGGCGAGATGCACATTGATTCCATGTGGTTGCAGTGTCCCAAGGTTGAATATGAGGCGTTCTTTGTCCAGGGGTCGGGTGGTTAGTGTTTTGTGATGGAGGAACCCCAAGACTTGCACGTCCTTCGAGGAGTGGGAGGGGAAGTTGAAGTGTTCTGGCACCGGGTGGTGTGGTTGATCGTTCAGCTGTCCAGGAGATGCTTGTCTGAAACAATCCATAAGTTAGCATCCTGTCTCCCCGATGTAGAGGAGACCACATCAGGTGCAATGGATACAGTAGATGACATTGGTGGGAGCAGAAATAAATTTCTATTGAATGTGGAAGGTTATTTACTGGCCTTTGACGGAGGTGAGAAAACAAGTGCAGGTTTTGCACTTCCTGACATGGTAGGGGAATGTGCTGGGAGTGGCGTGTGTGCTGGTGGAGGTCATACATCTGCTGAGAGAGTCACAGACGGAATGATCCCTGTGGAAAGCTGATAGGGTTGAGGAGGGATTTATCTCTGGCGATGGGGTATATTTGTCGGTGGAAGAAGGATGATGCAAAGTATATGGAGGTTGGTATGGAAGGTGAAGACCCGCGCGTACTCCCCTTGTTGCATTGTGAGGGGTCGGATTCAAGGGTGGAGATGAGTGAAGTGGTGAAGATGCGCGGGAGGGCATCGTTGACATACGTGGGAATAGAAATTGCCATCATGGAAAGAGGAGGTCAGCTCTGAGGTTTTAAGGTAGAATTAGTCATCCTGGAAACAGATGTGGTGGAAGCTTTGGAATTAGTAATAAGAGGTGGCGTTTTGGAGGAGGTGTAATCTCGGTAGTTGTGGAAGTTGATGAATTTTTAGTAGATGCTCGTGGTTAGTTGGTCACCAGAGATGAATTTGGAGAGGGTCAGGAAGGGTGGAATAGGTTGTTCGAGATGATCCCAGTAAATGTGAGGTCTGGGTGAAAGATTGCATTGAAGTTGAGTCTGTGTTAAATTCATATTAATTTTTGGAATTGTTGCTTTAACCTTGTCAGAATAACCCCAACAATTGGTTGCAAATTCACATCACACAGATGCTGCCATGCTTCACCTTAACAAATGTACACAATGAATTCTTGCAATACTTACTGCAGTTTTGCAAAAGCACTTTGTATTCTAAAGAATAGAGAAAACACGTTGAAAACTTTTAAGTTTGAAGCAAAAGGAGCTTTTGTTCTCTTGCATCAACTGATCCATCGAAGTACAGATTTTCTACCGTTATTCAATCTTATCCGGGGGCAGCGTCCAACCTATAATAGCAAGAATGATAGCTCGAAATAATACAGTAATTAACACATCATCTTTACACCAATTCAGTAATTTAGACCCCTCATCATCTGCATGTCAATCTCGTTTACTGCAGGCAAATGAAAATAAATATTCCTTTTTATGTATAAGTGAACACGTAATTCTTCTCATCAGGGATTCCTCATTCTTTGCCTTGACGAGTAATATTTCACCCTTTTCATATCAGTTTACTTCTTTCCCCTAAGTTTCTGACTGTTTTTGAACTTCACGGTCTCTCTGAAAAGCTTTGCTAACACGTTCATTTATGCATTGGTTCATATACAGATTTCTGCTTACCACACACTTTAGGGTATTCATGGTTCATCTCGTACAATGATGACCTTGGATTTCTTTTTTGGCACCTAACATTTCATTTATTTTAAAATCTCAATCACGTATAGCCTTTACCTTGTGTTGGAGGATCGAACTAATGTTTTCACCCAAAACCCATGACCGCTGTATTTATTCAGTTGTCAGAAAGTTTGATAAGCATGTGAATGCGATTTCAACCAACTACACTGGAAGCATTAAACTGTTAAATACTTTTATTCCTCCTTCCGTTAATCGATACTGCCTTCAGAATACTCAAGTAAACATTTCCTTCATGGAATCTACATGACATAGGAATCATATAGGAAGAATTTTGATGTTAATCCCCAGGAATCCACATAGAGATTGAAATTGCACAAAAAAATCGATAGTATTGTGTGCATTGTACATTAAACCAATCATTGGTACGCTTGATATAGATGGCGGTTTTTTTACAGATGTATTGCTTTTTGACAACTGTTCGATTTTGACTATTAAATGCAACTTGTTACCTGAAGCCATTTGAGTATGCTTTACTTATGGGCATTATATCCAACTCTTCACTAGAAAATATCATTAAGGAATTTGAGCCCCTGAGGGCCTTTCGAAATCTCAGAAAATAATCTTTTCATGCATTATTCGACATTAAAACTTTGAATACTTCTGTCGCTGAACAGTTATTCTTTGCAATGCAGCATAAAATCAGGTTATGAGTGAGCACTGCGTTTTAAAGATATATTTTGAGGAAGCAATACCCATACATCGAATGCGGTTCTATTACATTTTACAAAAGTCCACTTGCGATGTCAAGAGATAAGCTGCCACTCAACATCCGTCCCTGAAAGCATGCTTGAACATAATTGCACTCTGCGACATTATGCATTGCCTTTGTGCATATCTGTTTGCATCTCCATTATGCCTATCAGTTGGACGAACCATATCTAGAACTGGCTCTTTCCTTACTTATGAAAACATGTGGCAATGTTATGTTTTAAAATGTTTACCGATGTTCTTTCCTATGTATTCTCGACTTGTCGATGCACATATCCATGAAATCGCCCGTACTTCGTAAGTAGTGGGAAGTGTTTTACTTTGGATCAGATTCCACTTGCTTTGCAAACTATCATTCCAAGATTATTTCTGAATGAAACAGCTTTGCTTTATATTTTCTTTCCTTTATTGTGTGAATTTGTGTTCAATTTTTCTGACGGTTGTCATCTTTATTTCCATGGTGGTGCACAACCTCTGAACACAAACATTTGATTTCAAAAAGAAAATTCGGGAATAGCAAAATTACATTATGGAGAAGAAAGCCATGCAACCAATCTCAGCCTAAGACATTGTTGCGTTTTATGAATAAGGCTAAGGCTACCTCAGTTTATGAGTTTCAAAACCAGATATTACAGAGCATATAACATCGAACAGTACAGCACAGAACAGGACCTTCGGCCCTCGATGTTGTGCCACCTTCTTATCTCTTCTAAGATCAGATTAACCTTCATTCCTTTCATTGTACTAACCTCGATGTGCCTATGCAAGTATTGCTTAAAAGTCCCAATGTATCTGTCGCTACTGTCAGCGCCGGCAGTGCATTCCACGCACCCACTACATCTGAGTAAAGAACCTACATTTGACATCTCCTTTAAAAGTCCCTCCAATTCCCTTAAAATTATGCCCCATTGTGACAGACAATTCTGCCAGGGAAAAACTCTCTAGCTAACTACACTATCCATGCCTCTCAAACTCCTGTTGACCTCTATCAAGGTACTTCTCATTATTCTTTACTCCAGTGAGAAAAGCCCTAGCTCCATCAACCTTCATTCTTTAAAAAAAAATGCCGTCCAGTCTCGGCAGCATAATGGCAAATATCCCACGCGTCCTCTCAAACGTTTCCTAGTCCTTCAGATAATGTGACGATCAGAACTGAACACAACACTCAAAGTGTTGTATAAACAGGGCTCTACGTAGTGGCAGCATAATATGACAGTGGCTAAATTCAATCCCCGTTCTAATGATTTATAGTGAAGGTAGCTGCGAATGATATAGGTGGATGGAAATGGGTTAAATGTGATAGGTCATAGTAGAGCATGGATAGTTTAGCTGGGAAGGAAGATTGACAGGTAGAACTGGTCATGGGGCTGGTAGGTTGGAACTGGGGTAAGATGGCTGAAGGGGAAATGAGGAAACTGGTGATGTCCACATTGATGCCATGGGGTTGATGGGTCCCGAGTTGGAAGATGAGGCATTCTTCCACCAGGTTTCGGTGGTGTGAGAGTGACTATGGAGGAGGCTCTAGGCTTGCATATCCTCAGGAGAGTTGGAGGTGGAGTTGAAATTTTTGGCCACGGGACATTGGGTTTGATTGGTGTGGGTGCCCCGGAGATGTTCTGCGAAGCACTCAGCGAGAAGACGTCTGGTCTCCCCAATATACAGGAGACCACATTGTGACCAACAGTTACAATAAATGACATGCGTGGAAGTGCAAGTGAAACTTTGATGGAATGGAAAGCTCCTTTGGGGCCTTGCAATTCCTGCTGTGGAAGGAGTAGATTCTGGAGGGAGAGTAAGTTGTTGTTGGGCGTTGAGCTGATGATGTAGTCACGGAGGGAATGATGTTCATCGAAAGTGGATATGGGTGGGGAGAGAAATATACCCTGGTGGTGGAGTCCGGTTGTAGGTGGTGGGAACGTCAATAGATGATGCGATTTATGCAGAGGTTGGTGGGTGGAAGGTGAACACCGTGCGTCCTGTCCTTGTTGCGGTTGGAGAGGTGGGGTTCATTGGCGGAGGTGTGGGATGTGGATGAGATGTGTTGAATGGCATCTTCAACAACGTGGGAGGGGGAAATTTTGGTCTTTAAAGGGGGATGCTATCTGGTGTGTTGTGTAGTGGATCAGGACCTCCTCGCTGCAGATGCATCAGAGGCAAAGGAATTGAAAATACAGGATAGCAATTTTGTAGGAGGTAAGGTGGGGAAGTCGTTTAATTGACGTATGTATGGGCGTTGATGTGTTTCTACCACAGGACTAGTTTCTCCTTTCCACATTTTCCAGAAGGTATCTCAATGATCCACACATCCGCAGCCCACCCATCTATACCTGCCGTGCAGCCACGTGTTCATTTTTACTTGCTTTCTATTCTGATACTCATTAACACATGACACCGATAGTAATCCTCATGTTACTAATCTGTGCATCCTGCCTTTTAGCTTCAAACCTAACTATCTATTTTCGCCTTTTCGGTCCTCGTCCATTTCTCTTGAGATGTAATTGGTCCTGATGTGTACTACATTTTCTGTCGGCTTTCCATCCCTTTTAAGAATCCTGTGGAAACGATCAGAAACATCCCTGACCTTGGCACGCAGGAGGCAACGCGTCATCTGGGAGTTGCATGCAGCGTTTGAGCTATAAGGAGAGGCTGAATACGCCGGGACTGTTTTCCCTGGACCATCAAAGGCTGCCGGGTGATCCTATGGAGAATTATAAATCAAGAGAGGTACAGAGAGGGTCAATACACAGTCATACTCTGGCTTGGGCAGACCAGAACTAGAAGCCATTAGTTTAGGGTGAGGGGCGAAATCTTTACAAGGGGCCTAAGTGGCAATTTTTCACGCAGAGGTTGGTACGTGCATAAAACGAGCTGCCGGAGGAATTCATGGATGTTGGTAGAATTACAACATGTTAAAGGAATCTGGATGGGTACATGAACATGAAGAATTTGGAGGGATATGGGTCAAGTGCTAACAAAGAGGACTGGATTGGGTTAGTAAATCTGGTCGGCATGCATGGATTGGATTGAAAGGACTGTTTCCATGCTGTACAGCTGTGACTCGGTGTATGTGTGACCACAAAATTTCCTGTATGCTCCTTTCACAACGGAATCTTGTATCGTTATTGCTCTTCCATTCATCCCTTTACCTACTGACCCAAAGAACGAGGTTTAGTTTCACAAACCCGACTGATATAGCTTTCCCAGGTTTCGCCCCCCTCTCCCCCGCCACCAGCAATAGTATCAAAAATGATATAGTTATTATTGGAGAAAGAGCCACAGTGTCTCTCTGCACTGTGTGCTGATTCCAGTTCCGTCTCCCGACGGTCTCACAGCCATTTTTGTCTTGTACCTTAGTTGTCACTACCTTATAATCTCTATCACAACCTCAGCCTCTCAAAAGATCCGAAGTTCATCCAGCTCCAGTTCCATTTTCCTAATGCAGCTCGTCATGAGCTGGCATTGGATCGACTTCTCACAAGTGAAGTCAGCAGGGACACCTGTTGTCAAATATATCTCTCACATTCTTCAAGAGGAGCATGCAACTCCTCTAGTAACTATCCCTCTGCTCTAAATTACCAAGAGAGATTGAATGAATGAAAGAAAACATTACCTGACCAACCCTCCACAGTGGCTATTTATTCCTAGTTAGATGAGGGAGAAGCTACACATTTAGAGTTTCTGGTTATCCACAGCCCAAATATATCAGGTCACGTATTCAGCAATCCCCGTGTCCATGTCTCTTCCTGTTGAGCCTTCACTCTTTCTTTTTATGAGGTTTGTCTTTCGAGGAAAATGAAGCTTCCCGGCTGCCCCCTTGCCCTCGCTGTCATTAGTCACGCTGCTGTTGCACAATGGAGGCTGCCGATTCCATCAGGTAACGATATAAGTGTACCAGCAGTCCCCGGTCCTCACTCACACCTCATTTATTCCTGCACTCGACCTTCACTAGTGAGGAGTTGATTTCTTCAACTACCAGACACAATACTGTTCCCTCTTTCATAGTTCCTAAAAATGAGCAGACGGTACAACTGAGTGAACAGCTTGTAACAACATATTGCACTTTTATTGCTGCAAGTAGCAGAAATTTCTGTGCTAAAAGTACAGTTCTGAGTGAGTCCATATAGTTTATGCTCTATTAGCCTTTTTTGTGTGAGAATATTACGATTTATAATTTGGTCACATTACGCACTCACCTTCAAAAGATTTTTGTTGCGAATTGATGATATGAGAATGAAATTTTGCTTCAAATTGTCGGTCATGAAACAGTGTGCCTTAGCATGTGCAGTTTTCGTTCATAGAAAGCGATCTTAACTGATACCACACTATGCCTCCCATGATTGATCAGAGAATTTCCACCAATTGTTAATTTCTAGTTATCGATTATCCAGAAACTGGAATAGATTTCTCCTTATTTATGAAAAATTCCATGTACAATGTGCACAAAATCCTTTTTTACATTTTTTTCCAAGATATGTTTGTAGTCGTACAAACCTATATTTCTAGAGTAAGCTTTTTTATTCCGCATGTCCCTCAAATAAGGCTTTTATTATTATTGGCTTTTGTTGCAAAAATACATTTAAGATCATGTTCAAATTTAACTTAATATACCACTTGGCATCCTTGTATCAATTTAGGAGTTGGTTAAGTTGTAGGTATTTTTCTCTCTTACTCTATTAGTAAATTTTAATGATGAGATTTCAGCAAACTTCTTAGAAGACGTTGGTATACTTCAACGTTTCTGACTATTGATCATATTGTCCCTACATCTCTATGTGACATTTAGAATTCCAGACGGTTTGCTTGCAGCTATGTCTTCTCATTTCCTCTTACAAACGATATTACTTCATCATTTTCACTGTTATATTTCTTTTACAAAATGTCTGACCATTTCAGCCAAGAGCTATACAGTCCTTAAGTCGATACTGGCTCTCAAATTATTAACTAAACTATGTCTTTCGCTATATTGCCACGTACCTGAAGAGTTCAAAAATATAAGGCAGAACATTTGTGTATATCAAAAATTGCAGTATTATAACTAGTATTGTATAATTCCTTACATTCTGATAGTTGAGTGCAATCTGGAATACATCCTTGTTTATTTCGTTGTTGTTGATTAGTGAAGTGGATATGCATACCTGTAGTACCATGGAATTCTATGTTTTCAAATTGCCTGTGTTGCCCATTGTAGTGTAAGTGATGTTAAATGCGACACGTCATGCATCAATGGCATGCCAATTATTTCATTCTAAAGACTTCACAAGAACACAAATAAGAATAAGCATTTTTTAAAAGATAAATTTCTGCAAAATCTAATTTACTGGATGACATATCACAAATGTGACAACATTCAGTCAAGTTTACAGACATCAGATTTCATAAGCGCCAAAATTGATCTAACTGGTTATTAATAAGTGGGAATCTCACTTTTAACATGGTTATATTCACAATCTTATAATGTTTGGTTTGATACTATAATCCATATCGAATGACTATTAGTAAGTGTTAAGATATTCTCCATCCTTCCATGGTTACATGTTTTAACCATGTAAATCAATTCATCCTTGGTGGCTCCTTTCCGTTTAAGGTTGATAAAATTTGACGATTAATTCATTTAACCTTTATCTCATACAGTGTCGCAGTTTCCTCTTAATTGAACAACACTTTGAAATATTTAAATTCTCATAAAGCCATGCGAAAATAGTGAAGTTTATATCTCCATCATATGCCAATTACTTTGATAATGATTTCATTATGATGTGTAATCAGAAACTAGAATTGTTAAAATAAAAGCTTATTGTTGGTATGCTTCCTTCAAATACAGTTTTATTCGTGCTCTATTAAACATTTCCCAAAATACATGCCTATCTGCATCATTCCACATGTCGACTTGATTTCAATATCTGATATTCGTCTTCATGACCGCATAAAGTGAGCGTTTCTGTCTGCCAAATGCATCTGAGTTTTTAACGATTTGTATTTATGTCGTTTAATTACGAAATGTATTTTTCTTCCTTTCCCACAAGCTCCACACACAAAAAAGTCATCTTCCCTCTTGAAGTCCCACTTGAGGTCTTGCTTACCTTCGTTATAACATTATGATAATCCTTTGACTAACATTTCCTCTTAGGACCATCTTCAAATGTTACCAAATAAGCTAAAAAATGATGACCAACTAAATCGGAATGACTGCAGCCCTGGAATTTAATTTTATGCTGAAAACCTCACAAAGTAGTCATCGTATATTTGACCAATTATTTCAGTAATATACTGGCATAATAATTGCATCAGAGTTTTTGTTGAGCACACAATAACACGGAATAACAAATATTTAAATAATTTACGATGCCTCAACTCTGTCACCAGCAATATTTTGTGAAGATATCTCAGCCAATCACAAAAAAATGTTGGTTGTACTGAATGCACTGATAAAAAAATAATCTAACTTCTGTCTACTTTCCACGCTAGTTTGACCAATGCACTAATTTGCATCTGTGTAGCTCCCTTTACAAATTTATATCGTCGTAATGATTCCTCTGAGTCCTCAGCTATCTGCATTCCTTTCTATGCATTTACAATCTCGATTTCCTTAAAATTGTATCCAGCTATGTTGCACGTTTTATTCGAAGTGGCAGTAGTCCTCTTGAACTTGTTGAGGAACGTTTCCTTTTAGGTTATATTCTCTACAGTGTGGAAACAGGCCCTTTTGTCCCAACTAGTCCACACCGACCCTCCGAAGAGTAAGCCACCCAGACCCATTCCCCCTAATTAATGCACCTAACTCTACAGACAATTTAGCCTTACCAATTTAGCCTGACCTGGGCATCTTTGGACTGTGGGAGGAAACCAGAGTACCTGGAGGAAATTAAGGGAGACAAAGGGAGAATGTGCAAACTCCACACAGTCACGCGAGGCTGGAATTGAACCCGGGTTTTAGACAAACAGAAATCTGATTAGAAAACATGTTTTCGACAACATGGCCATTTTCAGAGATACATGCATCGTCACAGAGTTCATGAGTTCCTTCTGCTTGCTTCTGTTGTTTTGTATTAGAAAAAATGGCAATAGTCATCTTTTGGATCGCGATTTCTTGAGCACAAGTCAGATGGTTGTAGTATGGGAAAAATAAATCGAAATGTCAGTGAGCATAATTTCCAAATCAACTGCTCTTACCTTTTTCTTTTTGATTCTGATTCTGTTCTATAAAAATGTATGTAAATATAACAAGTTTATAAATTCTACACCAAAAATCACGTCTCCCTAATAATTGTAAAGCTTAATTAGTGATGAAATGTTGAGTTTTTGAAATTGTATTCAATCTGGTTCAACAATGGAAGGGCTATTGTACTTGCACTAGTTGATTTCAGAGTTTGACCGGGGTTTCAAGCATTTGCAAAGATAATCTTAATGCGACACAACGGGCAGTTGATTGTATCAACAGTGCAACGTGTTCTTTACCACTTGTTGCATTTATTTCTAGGAGGGTCATTTAAAATGTTAGCTAGATTTAAAGCAGAAATTGCCTTTTTTGGCTATTGCAATAAAACGTTTTCTTTTTCCAGAAGTATATGTGAAGAAAAAGTTATTATTTTATAATTTTCAAAGATTATGTTTCTGGCAGTGGATTAAAACGAATAATATTTGCCCAGCGGACCAATGACCGTTTTTAGATAGGAGAAAGTGAGGGCTGCAGATGCTTGAGACCAGTGTTGAAAAATGTGGTGCTGGAAAAACACAGCAGGCCAGGCATCATCCGAGGAGCAGGAGAATCGATGTTTCGGGCATAAGCCCTTCTTCAGGAATGAGGCGGGTGTGCTAAGCGGGCTAAGATAAAGGGTAGGGGACAAGGAATTTAGGGGAGGGGAGCTGCGAATAAGATAGGTGGAAGGAGATGAGGGTGAGGGTTACAGGCCGGAGGGGGCGGGGCGGGGAGGTCTGGAAGAAGATTGCCAGTAAAGAAGTTGGTGCTGAATCCGGGGGTTGGGACTGAGATAAGGCGGGGAGTTTTGGAACCTTCCTATCAAATGTCTAGACAAACCTTAAAAGAAGTATCTAATTTTTAGTACAATTATCGTGATTCCTTCTTGTACACTTTCCACCACCATCACATTTTTTCTGAACTGTGGTGCACACAATCTCTGTTTCAGGCAGAAAATATTCCCCCGACCATTCTGGCTTTGAAACAATAGAGGTGCGCCATTAAGCACTAACTGTTTACCCATACCTGAATTGTTTTCTCACTGTTTTTTATGAATCCATTTTTGAGACTATCATCCATCCGAATACATACCAGTTCTACAAGTATGTCAGAGATTTCTGAACTGTAGAGGGAGAAGGACAGAAGATGAAAGACAATGCCAACACCTGCATGTTTCCCTTCAAATCGCATGCTAACTATAGTTGATGCAGATCTGTTACATGAATCTTGCCATCGAGGCATGTTTTCATGAGCTCAACTCCCAACCATAAAAGAGTCTGAACATTTACTTATAAGACCATATGACGTTGGAGCATTCAACTCAATTACACTCCTCTCCCATTCAATGAGGTAAAGGTTAATTAGATAACTTGTGATCAGTTAATTTATTACTTAAAGTTTAGACCTGAATTTATCCAATGCTTTTAGTGGTCTTCATGGAACCATTGCATTGTAATAGGAACGGCTTACGAATGCGCTGATCAAAAAAGAGGTAATTATACTCTTCTGAACACTTACAACTGCACAATTGATGAGTCTTAATTACTGACGAAATACAAATCCCTGTGGGATAAACTTTAGTGAAAATAAAGTAAAAATAATAATGATGTCACCCCAGGCAACTGAAATGAACACGAGAATATCACAATGAAACTCTATGATTGACTGCGGTAAAATCTGTCTTTCTAAAAGCTGCTGACTTCTGAACATCCACGATGGCCCAGCAGAAATTAATATAGTTAGATAAATACACTTTGTAAACAGAATTTTTCCTTGTTTTCTCCATTATCACTTTTATTTGCCTTTTGTTTCAAGGTGAGGAAAGCATAAACCTAAGGGAGTGTCATGGTGGAAAACCGGAAGGAGTGTCAAGATGCACTTAATACGGAGGGTGCTTCAGGAAGAATTATTGACCCCAGGCCTTCCATAATCAAATATAGGTCCACAACAACGCATTACAGCAATATAACATATCGCTGTAAAGGCATGGAAGATATTATGAGAAGTGAATGAGCAGGAATTAGAACAAAAGATTATCAGACTGAGGAAAGAATGCAATTGTAGTCGGATAGAACACCAACCAAACTGTTCTACCCAAAGCATCAGACTTAATTTACATCGTCAAACTACTTCTCTGTTTAAGTATTTCAAATATACCTTGTGACAAAGTCTATGCTTGCGTTCAAAGGCAATTTCAAATTGTCCTCCAGAAGATGGTTCTGCCCTTTGTTCTTGGATAATTTCAGCACTTCGCGTGCACAGGTAACAAACATTTGACATTGAAAGTTTTCCAGATATCTGAGCTGGCAACAGTGATCCTTCATCATGCTTTGTTAGCATGCGATTTGAAGGGAAACATGCAGGTGTTGGCCTTCCTTTTCATCTTCTGTCCTTCACCCTCTACAGTTCAGAAATCTCTGACATACTTGTAGAACTACTATGTATTCGGATGTATGATAGTCTCAAAAATGATGCCACCTAGCGCACGAGCCCATGGAACATATTACATTTGCAAACCGTACTTATACCTGAATATATCTGGAGATGACTGATTTCCTGGAAAGTCAAGACTATTCAGTGTGTCGTATAGTGACAATCTGAATTGAAGGATTTGCACAAAGTTGGAAAGTTGGACCTTAAAGTGGGAGTTCTTTCCCTTTTATTTCTTGTCACGTTGACATGGATTCATAAAAAAAGTGAGAAAACCAATTCAGGTATGGGTAAACAGTTAGTGCTTAATGGCGCATCTCTGCCGTTTCAAAGCCAGAATGTTGTGGGGAATATTTTCATCCTAAAACCGAGATTGTGTGCACCACAGTTCAGAAATAATATGGTGGTGGTGGAAAATGTACAAGAAGGAATCACGATAATGGTACTAAAAAATAGATACTTATTTTAAAGTTTGTCTAGGCATTTGATAGGAAAGTTACAAAGCATCAAACTCCAAACAACAGAATGAAAATGAAATTCTTCTGATTACTTGAATAGTAAGATGGAAGAGAAATGATATATTGCACCATGTTGAGCTAATTGGTGAAAACAGCAAGAGCTTCGTGATCTTACTTTCATGTCGTAACTGTTGTTTCCAAACAGTACATTGCTGACAGATACATGCTAAATAATCAAACGATACACATAACGATAACAGACAATAAAACAACAAAGCTGTTGAGTCAGTTTATTATCTGAAGGCTAAATTGGATGAGTTGTTCTGTCAGAAGCAATTTGAAACAGCAGGACTCATATGAGTTCCTATCATGTAACTAAATTATAATAACAATATGATTGCAAACATTCCCAGCCAAATGGACTGTCTTTGAATTTTCTCAATTTTCCTAAAATGTCCTGTTCCAACAAAATGCACCAAGCTCGATATCATCATGAATAACTTCATGCTCCCCAGCAGACCTAAATGAACTTTCAATTCACTTCTTCCAAAACCAGTTTAGCATTTACATACTGTCTATTAATTGAAAGATCAATTGACTTCACGAAAAAATGCAGATGTGAGAATGTGTCTGAAACTTAGATTTTGTCGTGTAAAACAAAGGCAACAGGCGTTTGCAGCATATTAAACAACTCACCATTCTATTATAGGTCGTTGATCATCCTTATGTGTAAACGTTTACGTTTTTTTTTAGTTTCCTTGTTTAAAATGGCTACAACTCAATTTTGAATAAAAAAAGTTATAATTGTCTCACAGATTAAACTATTCAAGAGTGTCATCAACCAACAACACTTCAACAAAATTATTAACTTTTCTTCGAAACACCTATCATTAATATACAGTAATTAAATAATTTATCGAAAATCTTGAGAAACAAATGAGTTGGATTTAAAAGTAAAGGTTTTTGTGGCATATTCATACTTTAAAATGTCCCCTGTTTGTACAATCCATTGAAGATGGTCGATGAGATTTTGGCTCATTGTCACTATTTCCCAAATTTTCCTCTGTTCACCAGTCTTCTAATGCTTGGTAGATTTCTTATAATTTATCTTTCCGGGGATTCGTTAGATTTCGGAGATCTGTGAGCTGCTCCATAAACAAACAGTTTCCTGTTCAGCATTCAATATATTTTACTGCCCAATATTCGACTGCGTTAAAAATTATTTAATTACCTGCTTCTTCCAACGATTCTTTCACCCTGGAGAGTTCTGAAAAGCAGAGAGAAGTGCATTTGCGAAGTGCTTTAATTTTCTTTTTGTTCCTCACGTATGGAATATGTATACCAAAGTGCACGCATATTTTCTACTTGCAATCAAATGGATTTTTAAGAAAGAGATGCTACACTCTACCTCCATAATTCTAAAAAATGGAGAGGAGAGTTTCGGTACTTGATTTTATGTAACGCCTTTTTTTCATTCTACAATCAGATTACTTTGAGATGTATTGACGTAAAACTCTACAAAATATTTGCTGACCGCCAAACTACCCATATATTGAATTTTCCAGTTGTTCACACAGAACAAAAAGTCAAATTCTAATGACTGAAAAATTCAGAAATCGTATTGAAAATGAAATAAATATGACTCGATTAATTGCAGTTTTTAAGATTTCAAGGAGAGATAGTAAGACAGATTGAAACCTCAGTTATTCGATGAATAAATTACTAAGGGTAAAGTGCGGTAATTTCATAGAAATAGTTACCTCACGGTACTTCTTCATCTATTCACAAAATGTGACGTTTGTCATTCAGCCTCTATTAGTTATCCATCTTTATTTGTCATTAAGAAGTGGATGCGTGCCCATAAACACGACATTGCAACTTGTCAACATATTGGACAATCGTATTCGAAGAAATTACGACTTTTTCTGTACGACATAGCGGAGGAACGGCAAAATCATTTGAAGTGATAATGCACTTTGCCTTAGAGTGCCAGTCTAACAGACAGTTGATGTCGGAATTATTCACGTTTTGAGCGTTGTAGGATTATGGTTTCATTCAAAAAGTGCAGCTACCTCTGACACAAACTGAATTGTATCTTATTATCATTGATAGATATTTGCACACATATATTATGTTTTAAAATGCAAATGACAAGTAATACCATGTGAGAAGGAGAAAGCATATTAACCTAAATTCATAGAAAGTTTTGAAGACATAAAAAAAGAAATCACACAGATAAAATCATGACGTGCTCTAAAACGGGCAGGTAGAAGAAAGGAAACAGTCCCAAGCATTTGATAATGGGAGGGCACTGTTCAAAGACAACTGTCAAATCAAAACATTTTTTTATAGGATGGATGATTCCACCTAACAATTGATCATGATCAATAAGAATGATGAATATTGAGGATTCTTTTATTCATAGGGATTGCACCAGTGTGAACTGGGAAAGGGAAGCACGATTCCGATCATTCCATCAGGGAAAGATGCTTAGCTCGCAGTTGTGCACACCAATAATCTATATACTGGGAACGTACTTCAATGGAACATCACTAACATAGAAGAAATTATTCCATATTGAGAGGTTGGGTGAGAGTGATTCGAGTTACAAAAAGTAATAATGGAGAGAGCCGGATGATAAATTCCATTTGGCCAAGCTACTTTACATAATGTGAGGTGAGAAGTTGTTCACACTTATCGGAAATAGCAAAGTAAATATATCCCAGTTGCAAAGCGGCTGGGGCGAGGGGAGTTTTACGGAAGAGAACGCCAAATATCTATGCACAACACTTCCCTCTCACAGAAGAAATAGAAGATACGAATAGAATGTCAGAGTGTGCCATGTCGTAACACAGAAAACAATATTAAGAAATGAGAGGTATGAGCCAAAGAATTGCATTCAAAATCAAGGAAGAAATGCGAACATAATAACAAAAGATATAAGAGCAGTATTACACATTTCTGGTCCATTGAGTCTGCTCGATCAATCCTTCAAAGGCTGGTATTTTGTATACCACATTTTCCTACCTTCTTCCATACCTATCGATGCACGTTCTTATTAGTCATCAGGATATCTTTGTTTTAAATGTTTTCAAAGTCCTGTCCTCCACAGCCGTCTGTGGCAATGAGTTCTACAGACTCTCCATCTTCTGATAGAAGACATTCTTCATCATATTATTTCTAACCGTCGATTTCTCATACTAATCCTGCTCATTCTTTCTCTATTGACCATGCCATAGAGTCTTCGCATTTCCTGCTGATGGAAACATGTTTTCCACATTCACTCTATTCATGCCTTTGAGTATTCTGTATTATTCATTGAGATCCGATTGCATGCTTCTAAACTACATTGAATACCGACTCAGGATCCTGAACAGCTCCTCACATGAAAAGTTCTTCATGCTACAGGGTCATTCTTTTAATTTTCTTCTGTAGTTCGTCCAACGTCTGCACATCATTCCTCAGATGAGAAGTCTAAAACGTCTTAGAATATTCCAAATGCAGTCTGACTAGAGCTTTATTTAACTTCAGCACTACATCGCTCCCTCGTATTCTAATCCATTTGAAATGAATGATGACATTGCATTTGCCTTCTGAACGGCCATCTGATCTACAGACAACCTTTAAAAGACTAATGATTTATAATCTTTAAACCCAGTCGTATTCCAGATCTCAGAAGCCTTTCCTCTTTTATCATACATGCTAAACCACTTGTTTTACTACCAAAATGCATAGACATCCAATACTCCACATTGCGTTGCAGTTGGCATTTGGTTGCCGTCTCTCCGAGCCTGTCCATGTCTGTCACAGGCATCCCACCTTCATCAAAATGTTCTCCTTTTCCATCTAACTTTCCAAACCTGGGCGCAATTCTGTCAGCAAATTTGTCCAGAACAATAATATATATTGTGACTTGCTGTGGTCCCATTACTGGCCCCTGTGGAAATCCACTTGTCCCCCTGGCAACTTGTCCTCACTCTTTGCCTTCTGCAAGTCACCTAATCCTTCACCCATGTCAGTAGCTTTCCTCTACCTTGCTCTTGTATTATATAACAACATCCTGTGCAGGCACTTTTCAAAGGTGTTGCTCATTACGATCTCGAAGTATTCAAACATATTGGGCAGGCATGCGCTCACTTACTGAGCCTTACTGACTCAGCCCTACTTTGCCGTGTACTTATAAGTGCTTCATAATCTCAGACTGAATAATGCACTTTAAACGTTTAGCAATGATTGAGGTTAATTTAACCTACTTATCTTTTCCTATCTGTTGCCTCCTTTATGTCTGAATCCGAAATTGGACGAGTATGTATGCAGTTGGGGGATGAATGCAGCACTTTTTAAGACAGTTGGTTGAAGTGGTGCAAGCAGAATATTGGGTCGATCTAGCTTTTAAATCGTTTAACAAATTCTTCCTGGTTCACGCTGCCTCATGGACTATTTGTAATTTATAAGTTGACCTAATTTCAGTGTTTCAGTGGTTAGCACTGCTGCCTTACAGCACCAGGGACCTGGTTCTGATTCATGCCTCGGGTGACTGTGTTGAGTTTGTACATTCTTCCTGTGTCTGCAAGGGTATCCTTTAGGTGTTCCGGTTTTCTCCCACAATCCAAAGATGTGCAGGCTATATGAATTAGCCATGCTTAATTGCCCATAGTCATGGGTGAATACAGGGTAGGAAAATGGGTTTGGGTTGGTTAGTCTTCGAAGTGTTGATGTGGATTTGTTGGGCTGATGGCCCTGTTTCCATACAGGCTCAGCACGGTCGCTTATTTGCAGGCACTGCCGCCTTCAAGAGCCACAGACCCGGATTTGATTTTCACCTTGGGTGACAGCTTGTGTAGAGTTCTCACATTCTTCCAGTGTCTGTGTGGGTTTCCTCCAGGTGCACCCGGTTTCTCTCACATTTGCAGGTCAGGTGAACTGGTCATGCTAAATCGTGCGTAGTGTCACATGCATTAGTCAGGGGTAAGTATGGGGAATGGCTATGGGTGGGAAGACTGTTCAGTGGGTCAGTGTGGACCAGTTGGGCCGAAGGGCCTGCTTCCATGGTGGGGGGAATCTAACTAATCCTAATAAATAGTTACAACGCT
Organism: Chiloscyllium punctatum; assembly: GCF_047496795.1. NCBI lineage: Eukaryota > Metazoa > Chordata > Chondrichthyes > Orectolobiformes > Hemiscylliidae > Chiloscyllium > Chiloscyllium punctatum. The sequence continues at coordinate 34,561,742 of NC_092772.1, forward strand.
GATTCGAGACCACACGTTTGAATTATGTACAGTTCTGGCCCACATATTTCGGATAGGATGTGCAAGCATTGGAAAAGATGCAGAGGCGATTTACCAGGATGTTGCCTGGTCTGGAGGGAAGGTCCTATGAGGGAAGACTGAGAGACTTGTATCTGGTCTCATTTGAATGAAGAAGGCGAAGAAGGAATTTAATAGAGACATAAAAGGTGATCGGAGGATTACCTAGGGTAGACGGTGAAAGTCTTTTCCATAGGATGATGACGTCAGCTTGTACGAGGGGGCATAACTACAAATTGAGGGGTGATAGATTTAAGGCAGATGTTAGAGGGAGGTTCTTTACGCAGAGAGGGGTAAGGGCGTGGAATGCCCTATTTGCTGACACAGTCAACTCAGCCACATTAGGGAGATTTAACCAATCCTAAAATAAGCTCATGGATGATAATGGAATAGTGCAGGGGGACGAACTGAGAATAGTTCACAGTTTGTGCAACATCGAGGGCTGAAGTACCTGTTCTGTGCTGTATTGTTCTATGTTCTATCTGTGTCTTGCCATGATTATGGGAACGAAATGCGCCGATTTAGCTTCCTCTAGACGTTACAAAGCGTGATATGGAGGAGGCACTGTGGTGGATTTGCTGGAATCAGAACAAAGTATCGAAGAAAGCAGTCATGAAGTATTTCCACCTCAGTTCCTTCCAGCGAAAATGGGTGTTCACTGGGAATGAATCGTGTGGTGGTCGTGAGGGACACGTGCTGCAGTCAACGGTTGGGTAGGTAATACGTACCCGACTGAAATTTCTGCAGAAAGCATCACTGACGACACTCGAGTTGCCATCAGCCACTATCTGCCTAAAATCGAATGGCCGGACCAATTCACGAACAAGGAAAACATGGAATGATGAGACCATGTGTCAAAAGACTGTAAATTGGATTCTGCACCCCTCAAGTTATAAAATTTAATTGAAGGCAAAAAGAAAGTTGTTTTCTGCACAACTGGGAGCAAGATTATAACGATGGTTAGCAATTTCTTATGCAACTAGAGAAACACTTCGGAGTGTTCTGTTAAGAACCATGTTGGAAAGTCATTTTGAACGAACACCACTGATATTTGCCAACCGTTGAATTTTCACAACCAGGAACGTCAGGAATTTGCCTTCATCGCCCAATCATGACCAGAATGTATTATTAATTGGTTAGCATGTCTTTGCACATTCAAGGAATTCCTCCAGGATGCCTCAGGGGATCGGTTCATTCGTTGCCTATTCTATGTATGAACTCAACGCAAGCTACAAGCAAAGAGAGCCCTGGATTTCAAGGCACCTTTTGAAATCACTCGTTCGCTCGAGCTGGCAGCCAGTGAAGCAACACAGTCCAATGTCAGACGCACGCAGAAGTGTTAGTTCCGAAGAGTGTGCTTCAAACAGCAGAAAAAACGCTGATGTGGCGAGTCTGACTACAAGTAGTAAATATGTTGGACTCGAGAGGTCAGTGCAAAAACCAGAAAGACAAATTGCCAAAGTGGCCAGTTACAATCAAAACAAGACAAGGGAATGTAGATATAAATAATCCCGATCAAAATACATAATGTATAAGTCGCCAGCCATGATGGAAACAAGGAGTTACGTGGGGCTGCAGAACAAGCAGAAGGGCCAGAGCCGGAAAACTATTGATTAAGCATATGGTCACTATGGGGTGACGTTAGTTGTTTCTGACTTCTTCACAAATAAATGAGCAAGGCAACTATATATTCCCGCAGTGATTTCCCAGATTCCTTCATCAGTCTATTGGGAGAGGTTACAGGCATTGCTAAAGAAGGCTGTCAAGGTTATGGATAAACGTGAACCAGCATTATCATTGAGCTGCTATATACTGGTGAAAGCATGTTTAAGGACTGGAGTACAGAAATGCCAGTGTGCGTGTTAAAGGCGAATACACTGTACAATCTGGTCACTCATAATTACAAAAAAAAAAGTTCAGTTGGGTGTTTTTAATATTCTAGAAGATTCAAACATGAGTTTGCAAGAAATCATGTAAAACTGCAAACGTATCTACAGGTGAACCCTGCAGGAAAGAAAGGAAACTAAAGTACAGTAAAGCTGGAGGCTCTTCCGAAGAATCTAAAGGTCTGTCCAATACTGTATTGCATTAGTTTAAAGTGAAGGTGTAATTGCAATATCGGTGAATCTGGGACCTGTGGCGTTACAAGCGCCTTTACTTTTGCATCACATTAGCATTGGCTCTATTCCAAAATGCCATAAATTAAATTCTAAGTTTGTTGTCTGGAGTCCAATGTTATTTGGACAATACTTTAGTTATTATTTCCTCCAAACAAGTGTATGTAAGAAACCTCGATGAATCTCTAAAAAAAAAAGTTGCAGGAGCAAGACCCAAAGATAAAATTGGAGAGATGCAAGTTTTCTTTTTTCTTGAGGAATTTGAAGCGCCCAAGAAGATTGATCAAGAGTGCAGTGAGATCAAAGAATACGTCTCAACTGGTCTGGCAAACCCTCTAAAATTCTTGCATAGATTCATCAGTTTGTACCATTTGGAAGTAGAAATTTTGGTCCAACTCGTCCATGCTGACGAGATATCCTATAAACTGAATTAATTCAATATGTTTGCTTTTGGCCCATATTTATTTCATATTCGTCTACACGTCAAAAAGTACTTTCAATGTTAGAATTGTATCTTCTTCTACCATATCCCATAAACACGCCAGCTTCTGTGCGAATATGTTGTCTCTTAGGTCTTTTAAAGTCTTTCCTATTTCACATCAAATATTTGTCCTGTACTTTGGATTACCTCGAAAAAGACCTTCATCATTAACCATATTTATCAGCGTAATGATACAAGTCTCTATCAGGTCACCAACACCTCCAAACCCCTTGTAGTTTTTCAACAACCTTTCTATTACATGATGATCATAATTGCACGTAGTATTCTAAAAGTGGCCACACCAAGTAATAATAATGCCAAGCATCTTCTTCATCACCCTCTCTCTCTGCAAAGCCAATGTGAAGGTACTATGGAATTATTGTCCTCGGTCTTCTGTTCAATAACAATCCTCACGGTCCGACCATTAATTGTGTAAGTCCTACCTTTTTCTACCATACCAAAACGCAACGCTTCACTTTTGTTTTTCTAAATTAGCTTCCATCTGCCAATTCTTGGTCCATTCGCCCATATGGTCAAATTCGCGTTGAACTCTGAGATAGCCTTCTCCCCAGTCCATTAGGCGAAAAATTCTGTGTCATCCATAAGTGTACTAACCATGCTTCCTGCATTCTCACCCAATTCGTTGATGTAAATTATGAACAACAGCCGATCAAAATAATTAAACTTTGAACGAACTGCATTGGGAAAGGGTGTCCATGAAAATGGAACGTGGATTGTGAGCAGACTTCCGAGAAAATGAAGCAAGCCTTAAAAGGTCTGAATTGTCAATTCATTTCGGCTGGAAGTTATCACTAGAATTAACATTTATCTCCTTGCATTCAGCAGTTGGCGCTGCAATGTTTACATCTTACTGGATGGAGAGGAAACCCATCACATTGTAATCGAGATTAGATGGGAGTAAGGCCCAAGTCAAAAACAAATAATTGGGCAAATATCTCGGCGTTAAGAAGTTCTCCCCTTCACTTTACAGCAGACAGTTTGTGCTGCTGACCGACCAGAGGTTGCTCACTTCGACTTTTGGACAAGGTATGAAGATAATATCATTGCCTGAGTAAATGAAGAAAAAAATAACGCAAACATCGCTTTAAAACAACTCAACAGCTCTGGCAGCATGTGTGGAGAGAATGGCGATAGAACGACTGTAGAAATGGGCACTGACTTTTCAGTCCACTCATATCACATAAGGTACCGACAAGCGGTGAAATATGGCAAGGGATATGCCTTGTCCAGGCTAAACAACCACTGAGTACTGATGTCCCTGAATGGGACTTGAAAGTTACGAACCACTGCCGAAAATATATGACATCACTGTCAGCAGATCAGCTTCAGAGAATCCAGTTTGCAGCCAAGTCGTGGACCCAGTCTTGTGAGGTAGCACCACATTTCGAAACCGCGCAGCATTAAGTCTTCTTCTGTCGCGGTCAGCAGCAGACGGATGTTTAATTTGGGGCATGAAACTTGTCAATCCTCCTCGCTCAGAGGCGAGTTGCTGCAGCATATGTATGACGGGCACACTGGCGTCGTGCGAAAGACTTAACTAACAAGGAATTATTTTTGCTTGCTGAGTGTAGACTCGGAGATCGGGAAAAAGCATAATCATGTGAATCCTGGAAATTTGGAAGTTAGCCACCTCTAAAGTCGTCTCTTTAAACATGGGAATGATCACGATTTCTTGAGAACAGCAGAGGGATAGTTGTTACAAGTGGTCTCAGATGCTCAGGTCACGGTGTCCAAGCGAGCTGTTCTATTATTTATCTCATTGGAAAGAACATTCGATCAAGAGGATGAAACATTTGCCAGACTTGGGAAGTCTGGACAATTTTTGAGTGCGAAACAGAGTATAGTTCAGATGAATTGAATATGTTGCATTTCAGTGCGGCAAAACGGGATATGAATTATAGTCAGTAGTAGGGCCCTGGGCTTTGCAACAGAACAAAGATATGTACGGGTAAAGGATCAGAGCTCCATTGATGTGGAGTCACAGAAACACAATGTGGCGTAGGAGCCTTTGGAATGCTTGTGTGCATCACTCTGAGCATTGGTGTCAGAGTTTGGAAGTCTTTTTTACAGCTGTAAGAGAGTTGGTGAGGCCGTATTTGAATATTGTGTGCAGTTCTGATAGGCTTCCTGGAGAAAGGATGTTGTTAAACTCGAAAGAGTGCAGGCAAAAAGTAACTCGAATGCTAACTCAACTGGAAGGTGTGAGTTATAAGAACAGGTTGGGTAGGCTGGATCTGCATTTTTTCCCTGCATCGTAGGATACTAAGGGCTAAAATTATAGAGGCCTACAAAATTCATGAGCGGCGAAGACAATGTCGATACCCAACAATTTATTGGTGTGACAGGGGAGAGTAAATCTGAGGACATTTTTAAATGTGACATGGCAGGGGTATAAAAGGAACAGATGTGCAACGTTTTCACAATGAGTGTGATGGTGTTTGGACCGGGCTGCTAGAAGTAGTGATAGACACAAGTACTCTTTCATTAATTAAGAAACATTTAGTCAGTTATGTGGAAGGAATAGGTATGATGGGATATTAAACAAACACAGACAAATGTGATGAGCTTAATTGTGAATATAGGACCGCATGGGTCAGTTGAGCAAAGGGGGCTCTTTCCATACGTAGACCTTTATGGCTTTATGATGAAGAGACTGTCATCTAGAAACCACCATCCACTAAAATAATACTCATGTCAATGTTGACTCTAAAAGGAACTGCTTGCTTGAGAAGGAAGATTGGTCGCTCGCATTTGTTTTCAATGATTCTGCAAACATTCCTGACTTTGCACATATGTCGGTTTCGATGCCTGCATGATACTTACAACGGTTGTTGACATGTTCAATAATGGGAGGTATTAAGCTAAAGAAAAGATTGTTACGTACGTTGTTTCTGATGTGCGCTGATATATAAATGGAACATTGAATCAGTCTCTGTCTGATTGTGTATCTGTAAAGACAAATAATAAATTGCTTCTGGTTCAAGCACTCCAGGCTTACATCGCTGTGTATGAAGATATGGATGTACTGCACCTTTAAGAAAGATAAAGTTTTTCAGAACTATGTGACAGCACCAAGTGTTCTGAACAAGAAATAATGCACGCTTTAGGTACAGCTTTTAGTGTATCTGGTTGCCTGGAGAAAAAAAAATAAATTCAAATTCGTTCAATCAGTTTGAATTATACCCCAAAATACAAACTCCAATCAAGACTGAATTTAATATATTGAATATATTAAAAAAAACAAGTAACACAACCCCACGCTTTGAGACTGTAAGTCCGGGAAAAATGAGCAGCTGGAAGAGAAGTGTAAAAAGACCAACAGATGTAGATTGCTACTCAGAACTCTCTATTAAGTACCAGTCTAGAGAAGAAGCTTGCTTTGAGAAAAACATTAACACCGACCAGGAGGGCAAATCTCCAGAGGAAGATAAAGGCAAGATTCGACCGCTGGCTATTTGGAAATTTGATATTTTCAGTAAACTTTAATTGGGGTTTTTATTGGACTAGTAGTATAGAAGGAAACATTGGAGGGGTCAGAGGAAGGAAGTCATAAATAGTAGTTAGTTAATTATTCTTCGTTATTCTTTAAGAAATACAGGCATTATTTATTCAGTTAAATAATTCTTGGCCTCTGGATTTTGACAGATTGGAGCACGGGACGAATATTTTTGTGTTGTCTGCTTTAAGTTAAGCAGTAGGGTTTAACCCCATGTCGTAACATTTTGGTGGCTCTTCGCAGGGAGGCGGATGTGTGGGTGTATGTGTGTGTGTGTGTGTGTGGGGGGGGGGGGGGGAGGGGATATTGTTATTCTGTGATATCAAAGTTTGAGACTTGATTTTGTGTTTTGAAAAGGTTTAGACAGGTTTGAAGAGATTTGGGGCACGAAAAGTCTCAGCACATTTAAAGACGTATAGATTAGTGTCCTAGATCTTTAAATAAAATGTAAATGATGCAATTTGTTTAGTTTTGGTGACTTGTGGTTGATTACTTTAATAGTGAGAGAAATGGCTTTAAAAATTGCAAACACGGTTCTAGGATTTGAACATGACTGTCAAATTTGCCATGAAAGCTTAGAAGGAAACAAAAAGGCCATACAATTTAGAATTAGCAAATAAATTAGATTTGGATTTAACCAACTTCAAAAGTAAAGCTTAAATTGTAAGGGAGTTACCCAATCACTTTGGTGTGTCAGAGAAACAGACAAATGCAGTAGAGGTAGAAAAACCGAAATCACGATTGACAGAAATGTAGTTAGAAGATAAACAAAGGGAGAGAGAAAATAAAGAGAGAAGAAATAAAGAGACAGAGGAGGGAGAGGAAAAGAGAGAGAAAGAAAATTCTTGGCTGAGCATAGAGAGAGTGAGAGAAGAAAGAGGAGACAGAAAAAGACAGAGAGGAAAAAGCGAGAATGTTCTTTTCTGAACTAAAAGAGAGAGAATTTGAACTTGAGCAGTTGCGACTTATTCAGCAAAGTCAAGTTAACAAAGAACACATTGGTATATGCAAATATGTCAAATGAATGCCCTGTTTGGATGAGAGAGATGTTGAAGCCTTCTTTATTGCAGTTGTAAAAATTGCCAGGCAGATGGAGAGGTCCGAGGATTTATGGTAAATCTAGTACAGATTACACTGGTAGGCAGAGCAAGTGAGGAACTTTCCTTGTTGTTAGATGAGGGGTCAAGAGATTATGGAGAGGGGAAACCGGCTATTTTAAGTGTTTATGAATTTGTACAAGAAACATACAGACAACGGTTCAGAAACATAAAGAGGGAACCAGGTGAGACTTGTGTTGAGATTGAAAGAATTAAACAGTCATTTTGATAGATGTGCACATCCTTTAAAAATAGTTGAGATTTTTGAGGTCATAGAAGAGATTATGCTGCTGGATGAGTCCAAATACTCCATTCCAGCGATGGTAAGAATTCACACGTACAAACAGCAGGCTCAGGAAGTGAGAACTGCAACAGAATTAGCAGCTGAATATATGTTGTTGCATAAGACAAGCTTCCAGACAGAATTTCGTCCTGTGAGGGGAACATTTTGGTGGAAGGGGAGATCCTGCCTTCTGAAACCAAGAGTACAGAGCACTGGTAAGAATTTACCACAGGATTAAAAATGAAGCCCAAGAGGGTGCATGGGCGGTGAAAGGACTCAGGTGTTTTCACTGTACTGCAGTCGGGCGCAGAACTGTACAGAAGCACATTGGGAAAAGGTGTTTTCACTACCAGAATGTGGGACACGTAAAGTCATAGTGTTGATAGTTAAAGAAAGGCAAGGTGTGAAAAGATGCGGTAGCAGGTGTGAAGCCAGTGGCATAAGTGAAGGTAGTAAAACGGAAACATAAAGAAGAGCCGAGGTGGTGCAAGAGAGTGCACAGCTGAGGCAGGGGCTAAATATAAAGTTAGTACCTGACCTCTACGAAGAATTTGCTTCTCTGGATAAAGTTTACTTAGAAAGAACGAGGGAAACGACAAGAAGTTAAAACTTTGATAGATACGGGATCTCACCACTTGCTGATAGAAAGGAATGAGCAAAAATGCACTCTCTCCAATCAGTTACACGGGAGTGTGGTAATTTGTTGGATAGATGGACAAAAATGTAGGGTTATCCTCTGTAACATCAGTTTGGAGTGCATACTCGACTGGAGAAATTGCATGGGAACGATTGACAGAATGTCATTTCCAGGAGTTCAGTTTGTCCTTAGGAATGATTTGGCAGGATGCGTGGCGGGAGTGACACCCCTGGTGTGGAGGTGCCCACAGAAGAGCAAGAATCAGCGGAATTAAGGCCGAATTATCCTGGTATTTTCCGAGACTGTGTTGTAACCAGATCCCATTATGATAAGTCACAACGCGAAATGAAAAGTAAAGCGTACAATGAAGGAGTTGAGGTTCAGTTGGAGGATATCCTGTTTGACGTAAAAGTGCAGGAAAAGATTGAAAGGCAGAAGCACAGGCAGACGTTTTTACTTCTGAAAGACTAAGGGACGTGCAACTGTAAGACAAGATAATTATACACACACACACACACACACACACACACACACACACACACACACGCACACACATATATATGAGGATGCACAGGGTGGAAAATATTCCAGAGTGTTATTATCTGAAAGATAGAATTCGTAGGCGGAAATGGAGAACACGCAGGTTATTGCAGTGCAGAAATGAACCGAAGTGCACCAGATTGTGTTGTTGGTAGGAGAGAGAAAGGGCGTGTTACATGTACCACACTGACTACATGTAGGAGGTCACCAAGGCGTAAGAAATACGCAGGATATGTTGCAAAAAATTATTTAATTTGCCTGGAAAACACAAGGATCTGGATATGTTTGCCATAATGGTCATACTTGCCAAATGGTAGGTAAGCCACAGGCGGTAATAAAACCAAAGACCTTTTTGCTAAATCCCCGCCTTTGAAGAACCTGTTACGTGGGTTATAATTGATTGTGTATGTCACCTCCGGAAAACTAAAACTAAAAGTGGGAACAAGTTCTTATTAATCATAGTGGATGTGCCGAACAGAATTCCAGAAACAATTCCACTACGGTGCATCAAGGGAGAAAAGGATAGCAGAGCCGTCACTAGCTTTCTTCACATGGAATGGGCTAACCAGCGAGATTCTGTCGGATCAAAGGTCAAGTTTTACTTCGAGGCTGTTTAAGAAGGTTATGGATAGTTTAGGTGTACAGCACTTCAAAGCGAGTGCGTATCATCCTGAAACCCAGGGAGCTTTGAAATGCTGGCATTAGAACTTGAAGTCCACGTTGTAAGCATACTGTCAGGATTACCCGAATGAAAAGTGTCCCATTCGCACTGCTTGCCATGAGAGATGCTCCAAACGAATCTATTTAGTTCAACCCCTTCGAGAGCATATTCAGTCATCAGGAGAGAGGCCCTTTGAAATTAATTAAAGAAAAAAACAGACAGGACGTAGGTTCGAGATGTCATACTTAGATTATGTATCAGAGGTGAGTGAGAGATTACATCGAGTAAGTAAGTTAGCTAACCGACTAAAGCGGGTAGAGTATAGAATGAAGTGGACAGTAGATAAAAGCTCTGAGAGTCGGACGTTTTCCCGAGAGGATGACATGTTAGTACTGTTACCAGTGAGAGGAGATCCCTTACATGTGACTTTTAGTTGTCATAATAAAATTGAGAAAAAGTTGAGTCAGGTGAACTATCTGGTAACGATGCCAAATAGAATAATAACGGTATCAGTTATGTCATGCGAGCATGCTGAAACTGTAGTATACAATTGGTTAAACAGGTTTTGTTTCAGCACCGCAGAGTGAGGAATCAAATCCAGTTTATATGGATTTTGATGTGCCTCACAATAGAGTAAAAAATGAAGAAGTCCTTGAGGAGGGAGGTAGAATAGTAAGCTATCTGTCTCAGGACCATATATCGCAGTTGAAAGATTTGTTACTGCAGTATAAGGACAAATGGAAGAATAACTTGGGAGGGCTAATGCTATTGTTCGTGAAGTAGACGGAGGGAATAGTGCTCCAATAAAACATCAACCCTGTTGGTTTATTCCTTCCAAAGGAAGAAATGTCCAGGTGGAGATAGAGGCCATACTCACCAACACATCATCGAACCAAGCCAGAGTGACTGCAATTCGTTGATTGTCTTCATTCCCATACTGGACGGAACTCAACGATTCTGCGTGGATAATCGGAAGGTCAATGCTCTTACACAATCGGACTCAAATCCAATGCTAAATTAGAGGACTGTATCAAGGAGGTTGGACAAGCCAGTTATATCACCAAGTTGGTCTTAACGTGTGGTTACTGGCAGATACCTTTGTCAGAGACATCGAAAGAAAGTATGGTACTTGTAACCCCAAATGCGCTATATCAGATTAAAGTGATGCCCTTTGGATTGATGAAGAAGGCATCCGCTACATTACAAAGATACATAAACAGAGTTGTGGCTGGGTTAATGAACTGTGTGGTCTACTTGGACAATGTAGTCATGCTTAGTAAGTCATGGAAAGATTATATGGTACAGTTCACAGAGCACTGAGAACGATTATGTGAAGCATAACTGGCGATAAACTTCATTAAAACTGAATTCACGAAAGCAGAGGTCACGTTCCTAGGAGATGACATCGGTCCTGGAAGGTCGAACCCATAGAATGCAAAGACGAAGTCCATTGAGCAATGTTTCACTCAACCTCGAAAAAAGAGGTGCTTCAATTCCTAGGCCTCACTGGATTCTAATGGAAGATTTTTCCAAATATTCAGCAGTGTGTTGGCACGGTTAAGCAATTTGCTAAAGAAGAACTCAAACTTTTGGTGAGCAGAACAATGCTAGAGAACATTCGTTCACTTGAAATCAATATTACCCACGAAACCAGTTTTTGTTCCAATTAACTTTTCAAAATCTTTTAAAGTCACCATCAATGCTCGTGACATAGGAGTTGGAGCTGTACTCCTCCAGGAAGATAAGGATCTGATTCGAATGCCAGTTCGTTACTTTTTGAAGAAGCTCAACATCCACCACATGAAATACTGTACGATCAAAAAAGGAACTCTTGAGTTTGGCGCTGGACTTACAAAACTTTAGTGTGTATGTCATGAACAAGTGTCAAAGACTGTTGTGTGCATGGCTCGCAATCTGTTTATATTCTTACAATCCTTTAAAGACAAGAATATGAGATTATTTCATTGGAGTCTCATGTTACAGACGTTTATGTTCAAAAATCGACATGTTGCAGGCTGTAAGAATGTAATTGCAGAATCGCTTTTGCAGATTTAACTGGTAACATTTAGATAAGATTTGCATTTACTTAATGTTTTATGCACATACACACACACACACACACACGTACACACACACGTATACACACACGTGTATATGAAAAGAGGTAAAGGTGAACATATATTAAAGTTAGCTGCATGTCAGAGTAATATATTTAAAGAATAGAAAAAAACCAAGCCTTCTTTTTATTATGATCGTTCACATTTTAGAGGTGTGAGGTGTTATGAAGATATGGGCGTACTGTACCTTTCTGAAAGTTAAAAGCTCGCAGAATGACCTGACAGCAACAAATGTTCTGAACAAGTTATAATGCAAGCGACTGGTCCAGCAGTTAATGTAGCTGGCTCACTAAAGCCAAGAAAATAAATCGAATTCGGCCAATATGTTTCAATATACCCCAAAACAAATACCAAACTCTGAACAAGTTTGAATGTAGTATATTGTTCATGTTAGAAAAATACAATTATCCTATCCGAAACTTTGCAGATAAGAGCCAGGGAAAGAATAAACATTTTGGAGTGAACTGCCAAAAGCTCAACAAGTAGGCTTCTAGTCCGAACCCGCAGACAGTTGGCTCTCTCGAAAGAGAGTTGGCACGGAGAAAAACTTCAACACTGACCTCGACAGCAACTATGCCGAGGAAGATAAAGAGAAGATTCGACTGCTGGCTTGTTTTGAAATTTGAATTTTTCAGCAAACGTTAATCGGGGATTTTATCGGACGAGTATTATAGAAGAGACAGTAAAAGATAGGTTAGAGAAAGGAGTTATAAATAGTTGTCAGTTATTCACTGTTATACTTTCAGAAATAAAGTTGCTAATTTCTATTTAAAATAGTTCTTGACACCTTTCTTTTTCACAGATTACTGCATGTGATAAATCTTTATTCAAAGTTGCTGATTTAAATTAAGTAACACTGCTTAATCTGTGTCTTTACAGTTGTCTATAATTTGCAAATTGGTCAATAATTATTTGTTTTGTCATTCATTTTCAATGTCTCTGGGAACCTCCTTCAATGATCCGCACTAATTCATGCACAGTTACCAAATTACCAGGTTATTGACTGTTACATAGTCAGAGATTACTCTCTGAAATAATTGTATGTGGGTATAACTGTGCCCATGTGTATATTCATTTTCTGAATTGAACAAATGCACCTATAAATTTGACCTATTATTCAACTACCAAATGATTTTCAAATCTTCTTTCCATTTTGAAACAATGAACATTGTAATTCCGTGAGAACGTTTGCCTTAACTACTGTGATGCTGTGATCATGCTGTGTACATACAAAAAGAAACGTTTGGTAATTCAAATCGACGATTGATGATTCAGATGCTCCTGTTCAGGTTATCCATTGATGCTACACCAATTCGAACTAATGCTTACATTTGCATATGTTCATAAGAGTATGTGTCACATTAGTATGTTTCATTTTACAGCATCATTCATACGTCCCATACATTCCCTGTAGAGTGGTTTGGTCTATATTGATTAGTTTCAAGAATTTTGTGCATTGTTCCTAAAAAAAAATGTGCCTGGAATTTCTCTCCAAATTATATTTGTTCATCCTACATTCCTACCCTCGAAGACTGATATCATTTTACTTCTAGTCTGCTTTTGCAGATAAATGTTTTCCACTTTCTATATACTTTACCTGACTTTGTTTTCTCCAGATCAGTTTCTGCAAGGGAATGGACAGCAACAATATGCTTACATGCTGACAAATATTTGGTAAAATAACTGGAAACGCAAAATATTTTCTTGATGCATTCATCAGTCCGATGATCTGAGTAAATGTGATAGCATGCATGCTTGGAAGTAATGGAATTGCTAAAACGAAAGCAAAAACAAATTGAAAAAAACAGATTTTAGATGTCTCATTAAATTGATCAGCACTTGAAAACATGTCAGTATTCTGAAGGAATTACTGTTCCATTGCATTCTCTTCAATTCATTCGATGTCTTACATCATAATTCTAACACTGATAAAATGTACTGCGTTGAAACATTATAAAGAAGATTAAGGACGTATGCAATAGTGTACAGCTTTTTGCATTAAATGAAGTGTAAGAATGTATTGATTGCATCACTTTTCGCTCTTGAAAATATATTAAATGCTTATCAATGTTATATCAGCGCATGAACTATACTGAATTTCTTTTATCATTTCAAACGCACAGACCTCTTCACTAAGGAAAAAAAAAACACCTTTATGTATGCATGCAATTATGTTGCTTTATTTCGAACTTCATCATTATGAAAATAATGATTGATTTATATACAGCAGAAGAAACTGAAAACTTCATTTTGATTGCGAGCAGCAGCTAAGGAAAGACTGTTTGTTTTAAAAGTACTTACCGGTAGCGGGCAGCGGTGTTTTTTTTTCACTCTCTTCACAGAAAGAGCGGGAGCAGCAGGGGGAAGTGACGACGACCAGAGAGGCAGCCGAGACCCGGAAGCAGGGAGAGCGTAAGCTTACCTGGGTAGGTTTGTTTCCCCATTAAAAGCGCGCAGCTGAAGAACCCGAGGCACTACGGAGGTAGTGCCTCCCACCCGCCCTCCTCCTCTAACCTAATAATAAGATCCGTTGTGGTAAGGAGGTAAGTGCCGAATTTTGCTTGTTGTATTCTTTAGACCCAGTTTTTTGTTTAAAATAAAGGTTAGCTTTAGAGGGATGGCAGTGAAGGCAGTACAATGTTCCTCCTGCAACATGTATGAGGTGAGGGATGCCATGGACGTCCCTGCTGATCACACTTGCAGGAAGTGCACCCATCTCCAGCTCCTCCAAGACCGTGTTAGGGAACTGGAGCTGGAGTTGGATGAACTTCGGATCATTCGGGAGGCAGAGGGGGTCATAGATCGGAGCTATAGGGAAGTAGTAACTCCAAAGATGGCAGATAGATGGGTGACAGTGAGGGGGACTGGGAGGAAGCAGCCAGTGCAGGGACCCCCTGTGGTCGTTCCCCTCAAGAACAAGTATACCGTTTTGGATACTTGTGGGAGGGACGACTTACCAGGGGTAAGTAACGGGGCTCAGGCCTCTGGCACGGAGCCTGTCCCCGCTACTAAGAAGGGAAGGGTGGAGAAGAGCAGAGCAATAATAATTGGGGACTCGATAGTTCGGGGCACAGATAGGCGGTTTTGTGGGAACGAGAGAGACTCACGTTTGGTATGTTGCCTCCCAGGTGCAAGGGTACGTGATGTCTCTGATCGTGTTTTCCGGGTCCTTAAGGGGGAGGGGGAGCAGCCTGAAGTCGTGGTCCATATTGGCACCAATGACATAGGTAGGAGGAGTGCTGAGGATGTTAGACAGGCTTTTAGGGAGCTAGGTTGGAAGCTCAGAGTTAGAACGAACAGAGTTGTTGTCTCTGGTTTGTTACCCGTGCCACGTGATAGAGAGTCGAGGAATAGGGAGAGAGAAGAGTTAAATGCGTGGCTACAGGGATGGTGCAGGAGGGAGGAATTTCGGTATTTGGATAACTGGGGTTCTTTCTGGGGAAGGTGGGACCTCTATAAACAGGATGGTCTGCACCTGAACCCGAGGGGCACCAGTATCCTTGGGGGGAGGTTTGCTAGTGCTCCTGAGGGGGGGGGGGGGGTTAAACTAACTCTGCAGGGGCATGGGAACCCAGACTGTAGCTTTAGGGTGCAGGACCTGGAGTGTAGGGAGGTTAGGAATATGGCATCAATCTTAAAGGAGGGTGCCTGTAAACAGAAGAGTGGCTTGAAGTGTGTATACTTTAATGCCAGAAGTATACGAAATAAGGTAGGTGAACTCGCAGCGTGGGTTGGTACCTGGGACTTCGATGTTGTGGCTATTACGGAGACGTGGCTAGATCAGGGACAGGATTGGCTGTTGCAGGTTCCAGGGTTTAAATGTTTTAGTAGGGTCAGAGGTGGGGGCAAAAGAGGGGGGGGTGTGTGGCTTTGCTTGTCAAAGATAGTATTACAGCGGTGGAAAGGAAGATGGATGAAGATTTGCCATCTGAGGTAGTTTGGGTTGAGGTTAGGAATAGGAGAGGTGAGGTCACCCTGTTAGGAGTCTTTTACAGGCCTCCTAATAGTCCTAGAATCGTTGAAGAAAGGATTGCGAAGATGATTCAGGAGAAGAGTGACAGTAATAGGGTGATTGTTATGGGAGACTTTAACTTTCCTGATATTGATTGGGAAAGCTATAGCTCAAGTTCGTTAGATGGGTCAGTGTTTGTGCAATCTGTGCAGGAGAGTTTCCTGACACAATATGTAGATAAGCCAACAAGAGGTGAGGCCATACTGGATTTGGTTCTGGGTAACGAACCAGGCCAGGTATTAGAACTAGAGGTAGGTGAGCACTTTGGGGACAGTGACCACAATTCGGTGATTTTTACTCTAGTGATGGAGAGGGATAATTGTGTACTACAGGGCAAGAGTTATAGCTGGGGGCAGGGAAATTATGATGCGTTGAGGCATGACTTAGGATGTGTGGATTGGAAAAGTAGATTCCAAGGCAAGAGCGTAATTGATATGTGGAACTTGTTCAAGGAGCAACTATTGAGTGTCCTTGATAAGTACGTACCTATCAGGCAGGGAGGAAAGGGTCGTGTGAGGGAGCCGTGGTTTAATAAGGAGTTGGAATCCCTTGTTAAATGGAAGAGGGCGGCCTTTGTAAAGATGAGGCGTGAAGGTTCAATAGGGGCAATTGAGAGTTATAAGGTAGCCCGGAAGGACCTGAAGAGAGAGCTAAGAGCAGCAAGGAGGGGACATGAAAGGTCCTTAGTTGGTAGGATTAGGGAAAACCCTAAGGCTTTCTATAGGTATGTTAGGAATAAAAGAATGATTAGGGAAGGAATAGGTCCAATCAAGGATAGTAATGGGAAGTTGCGTGTGGAGGCTGAAGAGATTGGGGAGGCGCTGAATGAATACTTTTCGTCAGTATTCACTCAGGAACAGGACATTGTTGTCGATATGAATACTGAGGCACGAACAAGTAGAATGGATGGCTTTGAGATATGTAGAGAAGAGGTGTTGGAAATTCTGGCAAGGGTGAAAATACTTAAGTCCCCTAGGCCTGATGGCATTTATCCTAGGATTCTCTGGGAAGCAAGGGAGGAGATTGCAGAGCCATTGGCCTTGAATTTTGTGTCCTCTTTGTCGACAGGAGTAGTGCCAGAGGACTGGAGGCGAGCAAACGTGGTTCCCTTGTTCAAGAAGGGGAGTAGGGATAATCCTAGTAACTATAGGCCAGTGAGTCTCACTTCTGTTGTGGGCAAAGTCTTAGAGAGAATTGTAAGGGATAGGATTTATGCACATCTGGATAAGAATGATGTGATCAATGATAGTCAGCATGGTTTTGTGAAGGGCAGGTCGTGCCTCACAAACCTTATTGAATTCTTTGAGAAGGTGACTAAGGAGGTAGATGAGGGGAAAGTGGTAGATGTGGTATATATGGATTTTAGTAAGGCGTTTGATAAGGTCCCCCATGGTAGGCTACTGCAAAAAATACAGAGATATGGCATTGAGGGTGAGTTGGAGGTTTGGATTAGGAATTGGCTCTCTGGAAGAAGACATAGGGTAGTAGTTGATGGCAAAGGTTCATCTTGGAGTGCTGTCACTAGCGGTGTTCCGCAAGGATCTGTTTTGGGACCATTGCTGTTTGTCATTTTTATAAATGACCTGGAGGAAGGGTTAGAAGGTTGGGTGAGCAAGTTTGCGGATGATACGAAAGTCGGAGGAGTTGTAGACAGTGTGGAAGGATATGGCAGGTTACAGCGGGATATAGAGAAGCTGCAGAGCTGGGCAGAAAGGTGGCAAATGGAGTTCAATGTAGCTAAGTGTGAAGTGATTCACTTTGGTAAGAGTAATAAAAAGATGGATTACTGGGCTAATGGTAGACTACTTGGTAGTGTGGAAGAGCAGAGGGATCTTGGTGTCCATGTACACAGATCTCTGAAAGTTGCCACCCAGGTAAATAGTGCAGTGAAGAAGGCATATGGCGTACTGGCTTTTATTGGTAGAGGAATTGAGTTCCGGAGTCCTGAGGTCATGCTGCAGTTGTATAAGACTCTGGTGCGGCCGCATCTGGAATATTGTGTGCAGTTTTGGTCGCCATACTATAGGAAGGATGTGGAGGCACTGGAACGGGTGCAGAGGAAGTTTACCAGGATGTTACCTGGTATGGTAGGAAAATCCTATGAGGAAAGGCTGAGGCACTTGGGGTTGTTTTCATTGGAGAAAAGAAGGTTTAGGGGTGATTTGATAGAGGTGTACAAGATGATTAGGGGGTTAGATAGGGTTGACAGTGAGAACCTTTTTCCACGTATGGAGTCAGCTATTACAAGGGGGCATAGCTTTAAATTAAGGGGGGGGTAGATATAGGACTGATGTTAGGGGTAGGTTCTTCACTCAGCGAGTCGTAAGTTCATGGAATGCCCTGCCAGTAGCAGTAGTGGACTCTCCCTCTTTAGCGGTATTTAAGCGGGCATTGGATAGGTATATGGAGGATAGTGGGTTAGTGTAGGTTAGGTGGGCTTTGATCGGCGCAACATCGAGGGCTGAAGGGCCTGTACTGCGCTGTATTCTTCTATGTTCTATGTTCTATGTTCTATGATTAATATATTGCTCATGTATGTCTTAAAAGTTAGAAATATATCCATAGAGGACCAGGGTAAATTTGCAGATATATCTTTATGCTTACTTCCATTTTTTGCACATGTTTGCAGGACATAAAATGGCTGAAGAGGATTAAATAAAATGTGGCAGCTTGTCTCAGTATTAGGATACCACATCGCTGTCAAGATATAAGCAGAATAAAAAAAGCCTGCTCCAGCCTTAGATAAATACACAATGGTACCTTTTGGCATCCTGATGCCAAAATATCCATTTTATGTCTTGCAAACGTGTGCGACAAATGGAGGTTATCAATGGTACCTTTAAAAAGAGCTAATCCAAGGCCAATCATGGGTCTTTCAAGCAATCATCCCATACAGTTGGATAAGGGGATGCCCACGGACAGATAAGTGTTGATTCCAGCTAGCCTAATATATGATGCAGCTGTGAAAACAACAGCTAAAATTAAGCAGCAGTAATTAGCCATTTTGAAGTTATTTAAAATATTAAGAAATCGGTTCTATTTAAAGATTTTTCAGATAATCAGAACAATAAATTTCAACATTAGTATAGAGACATGTGCAATCAAAGTATAATAGAAGTATTAGGCAAAAAAACCCACTTAAGCATAGATGAGAAAATTAATTAGTCTTAAGAAACGTTTTTCCTTATCTCTCCTTCTTTGAAATAGATTGGTAGCAAATTATTAATCATGAAGTGCTAATGGTACATGTAACTAGTGTGTATTTGATACCTTGCAAGAACTGTAACAAACAGTACATACAACAAAAAGACAGAAAACAAGCCACAAAAAGGAATGGCACACTCCAACAAGTAATTTTAAATATAGATGAGGAAGGACATAACTGCTATTGGGACAACACATCCTAGAAACATGGCACTCCATCCGGAGCTCTATTAACAAACACATTGACTTGGATCCCATTTACCACCCACTGAGAAAAAGAACAGAAAATCATATCACCACTGGAAATTGCATCACCAACCCAAGGAAGCAAAGCATATGAACAATAAGCGGCCATACCACCAGTGCTTTACTGGAGGCTCACTGATGATTTTACCTGGTATGGTGAGGAAGCGTCTTGAGAATGAACCTTCCAGCTCAGCGAGAAAACTTAGATTCAGGTAGATGTAACATTGTATCTGTACACTTTATAATTCACTGAAATTAATATTACAAATCTTATATGAGTCATTTTAAATGGTATTTTTTATAAATATGCAATTTAGACAGTGGAAAAATATGAGAAGAATGCGTAGAGTAACTTAACACCAGCAGTCCTTACAGTTAAGCAATTGTGGGATAGACCTGGAGGAATGCAACCAGTATCTTTGGAATTAGAATTGATTGGATGCATACAAAGATCCCAAAGCATGGAAATTACATTGGCTGTTAAACATCATGATATCATGGCAAACAGGGGCTAACCACAGGAATTCCCATCGTTGTTTAGGTGTTTTATGCGACTGTTTGCACAGAATTAGAAGGAAGGAAATAGTGACCACACTGTCGGTGATTATTTTGACAGAAATTTTCAGTTTTAAGAAAAAAAACATATTTCATTGTAATAAAATCAAAAAGGTCTGAGACAAAACATTAAGCAATTCTCTCGTCGAGGACAGATTTGGGTAAGATCCTATGGCTCTCGCCTTGCATTGACCGGTTTCTGCTTGAATAAAAGTCTACCACTTGTCTGAATGTTGCCTGCTTGCTGAAGCTTTTTTCTCAGTACGCTCCTACAGGAAGCAAGGAGCTCCACATCTCTGGAAGGACGATGCGATCATGCGCCATTGAAAAAAATAACGCAGAGCCCTACTCCCATTCTCTCCTATTGTAGAACAATCGATATAGTGCATACATCCTTCCTTTTTGCAAAAATAAGTTGTCATGTTCTGAAAGATGCAAAATTGGTAAAGGTCTCTTTGACATAAATTTTGTCAAATAAGGACAAAAATTGCAAGAATTCCTTATTTCATGTGACAAGGATGCCTGGAGGATAGAAACAATGCGACCAGATGATTATGTCACCATGTAGATGCGGTTTTAAGGAGGCAAGTAGTAAGATGAAAATTGCGCAGTCGCAATGTATTTCGGGGCGAGTTCAATAAAGGATTGGGAGCCGGATCTGAAGAATTCTCGATAAGCATGCCACAAAATGAACAGACCACTTTTTAAGGAAGATGCATGGTGCAACATTTAAGTTGAAATCGGAAAATTAGACAGTTCTTTTAGCTTGATGCTACATTTTGATTTCGAATCCGTCTTGGTGTTGGTTCCAGATTGTAGACTATTAAACATATTAATGTCAGATGTGTTACAGAACTAGGGAAGAGGGATAGATTCTGATTGTGAATTGATGTTGGGCAATGACTTAGCTCAGGGCCTAGTTATGGGATACAGAAACAGAGATTGTTGAATCAGTGAGACAGTGGTTCTGATTGAGAGCACTTTATATCTGCTGCAGCAAACAGTGTTGGATCTGGAATGTGAACTCAGGGTTTTGGAAAGTGACAGTGGTTGTTGAGGGTGTAACGATATGATCTTAGCGAGAGCTGGAATAATGAGTGGCAGTGGTTGTTGACGGGGTAAAGATATGGTCTTAGCTAGAGCTGGAATAATGAGACTGATGGACCTACAGGGAAGACAGTGTCTTCAGTGCAGGAACGTTGATCGGTTCAGTCATTGCAATAGAAACCATTTCCTGGGGCGAGTTATGTAAGATTTGTTGCTGCTCTAGGGAATGTGATCTGATCCACCAATGGAGCCATTCCATTGGATAACTTTATAAGCGTATGGCTCTTGTAGTCGGTCGTCTGTTTTCAGGGGGAATTATATTTTGATCATGGTCAGGTATGTATATGGGCTTATCATGAGCTGCAACTAAGGTTTGACAGTTGTCAGTTTAATAATTAAAATACTCATACTTGTTGAAGGACAAACGTTGCCTGAAATTGGAATCTAATAAAGTCCCTTTTCAAAAACAACGACCTCAAAATGTTGGTATTATGTTCACAGTGCAAGTTGTTTTCAGCTTAGTGACAATAACTGTAAAATTTTTAGTTTTGTTTTGCCATTAAGATGGGTCAAAACACTGCATTTTAATGTAATTCCTTGTCACTGCAACTCACACGTGTGCATCGGATGCAAAATTAATGCAATATCCATTGGTCTGCTCCATTCCTGACGCTAATGATAAATCGTAATTATGCTGATTCAATTTTCCATGGTAACACAGTACAGCCATTATAGGAATGTTCAACATTGATAGATTGAGGATATATTCTATTGGCCACCTCATTAGGATATGTAATTCTAGCGATGTCCCACTCTTTTGGTACAGTGGAAAATGGTAATTTATATCTTCCAAACTACTTGAAGGTGAATATACAGTCTACCTCAATATACGCCATGAGAAAGCTTGTATCACACATTAATATCGAAACGAGATTGAGATGTCATGCATTGACATGATAAGATGAGCAAAATTGCAAAAACCCCAAACTGTGTGATCGAACTTAGCAAAAACTATGATCAAATGTCATGGGGCTGTTGCAACGAGACAAAAAGGAAATTCGTTATTGAATCACCATAGAACCCCATTAATGGCTAATGAACCAATCATGATGATATAACGTATTGTCGTGTTTTTTTTTTAACTTACTGGCCTGTTCTGTGCATCTTTTAATTTCTAGAAAGCCAGAAAGAGATTCATCATGCAAGCAGTTTGAAAATAAAACAGCGAAATATTAACAATGTGCAGTTAAAAAATGGATGTTGTTGTAAAGTGAATGCTACTAACGGTCAGCTTAACGAGAAAATTGATTCGAAACAGATGATTTCTGAATACTGGATTTACTAGATATCACAGCTATTTTTTTTCAGGTCAGTACATTGTGAAGCTTTCTGCTTAATTTTCCTTCCACCATTAATAATTATCCAGTACATGCTTGAACAATTTATTTTATGAGCCAAAATCTTGACTGAAGACCATGATCACCTTCACATACGTAAGAAATAAAAAATGCATCATGCAACTTATTTGCACAGTCAGAAGTTGAAATGCCAAAATTCTTTCCGCTTTTCACGCTGTTCCAATCTTGCTACAGATAAACCTCATGTACGTGTTTAATTCCAAAACAAACAATCAATTTCTCTTTCAATGTTTTCCCGTGTCTTGTTTTCATGTTCGATCTTGTTTGTTCTTTCTGAGTACTTTTTTTCATCTGTGCGTATTGATATTCATGTACATTGATATGTTGATATAACTGAGGGATACTAGAATTCAGGGTGGAGGGAAATCAAATAAACCACTACATATGTTATGCTTTCCTTTTTAGCATTTTGAAATCAAGGCAGCATTATACTAACAGGAACATTGTATGTATTCATACAATAAGTATATAATCATCAAAGTGACGACTGGGAATTGTTAACAAGGTTTTTAAAGCTACCTTCTTCCAGTTGTCCACGCAACGCTGTATGCAAGTGCCATAAAACACCAATGATACAATAGACACAAAACAAAAAATGATATAATGACCAACACTCGATGTTTTCCTATTCTTACCTTTTTCTCTTTTATTCAAAGTTTCCTCTATAATTGGAAATAATAAGTTGAACTTATGCTGATATATCCTTTTTTTCAGTCTTGATGGAGAAGAAGTGCATTGGTGAAAAAAAAACATTGGTAATAGGAGTTGGGAGTTCATTTTGCGGCTGCACAGGACATTGGTTAGGCCACTGTTAGAATAGTGCTTGCAATTCTGGATTCCTTCCTATCGGAAGGTTGTTGTGAAACTTGAAAGGGTTCAGAAAAGATTTACAGGATTTTGCCAGTGTTGGAGGATTTGAGCTAGAGCGAGAGGCTTAACAGGCTGGGACTGTTTTCCCGAGAGCATCAGAGGCAGAAGGGTGACGATATAGAAGTTTATAAAATCATATCGAGCATTCAAAAGATAAATCGTCAAGACCTTTACCTGGGTTGGTCAAGTACAGAATTGGCGCGCATAGCTTTAGAGTGAGAGGGGAAATATTTCAAAGGTACCGAAGGGTCGACATTATCATGCAGATAATGGTGTGCATATGAAATA